>NC_081557.1:236888894-237027179 GCF_022355385.1 Mustela nigripes | reverse complement strand
AGGGTTAAAGCCTCTGCCTTCAGCTCAGGTCATGATCCCAGGGTCCTGGGATCGAGCTCCACATTGGGCTCTCTGCTTGGCGGGGAGCCTGCTTTCCTTCCTCTCCCTCTGCCTGCCTCTCTGCCTACTTGTGATCTCTGTCAAATAAATAAATAAAATCTTAAAAAAAAATTGCACGCAGGAGAAAGGGAAAAAGGGAGATGCAAAAGAGACTCCTTTTCCTAACTCAAGTTGCTGATTCCCATCCTTGTGCTTTGATGCTAGTGAATTGTCCAGAAGTCTGTTTAATGTACAACAACAGATCCCTCCTACAAGACCCTCCTAGAATGGTATGTTATAAGGCATGACAGAGTGAGAGACTCCCGAAGCTAGAGTGTGTCCTATAAAAAAATCACGCTAGGCCTCTATGCTCTAACCCCTATTCTATATCCATGCATTTTGTACCTGGTGCTTCGCAGAACAACAGCAACAATTGTGCAAAACACAGTTAAGACATTTTTATTCTTCATTCAACAGAATTTACAAACCCCATTACATGAGAGACAAAGAGATGGCAATTTGACGATGCAAATCTCTGATTTTGGTATAAGGAGAGAATACAAGAATGATCCACTCTGGGTGATGAAATTTAGTAAGCTGCCACCTTCAATGCCATCATATCCCTCCTAGGATAAGAATCACTGGCCAAAACCCATTTCGCTACAGTTTTCCTTTCTCAAATGAAGAGGATGGGAAAAAAGATTAGGAGAGGGAAACTCATCCAAAAACAATTTCTATAACAGAACAAACAGAAGTGTATTATATTTTTGAGAAGTTTTTTGTTTTTGGCTCCAAGCCCAGCGTGGAGTCAATGCAGGGCTCAAACTCATGACCTTGTTCAAAACCTGAGATCAGGAGTCAGATGCTCAATTGACTGAGCCAGGCATGAACCCTGGTTGTGTGTGTGTGTGTGTGTGTGTGTGTGTGTTTTAATGAGGCCTATCCATCATTAAATTCTAAGTGATTTTGTTGGTATGTAGAAAGAGAGCAAGCCCAATTTTATTTTTCCTCTCAAAATCTAAAAGGAATTAATAAGAGACAACAGGCTACAGCTACGGAATGACTGTGTTTTCCATTTCCTGCGAGTGGATTGGACCAGCCTTGGATGGTGGCCACTCCTGATAGGCACTGGTACACATCTGCCAGTACCAATAATGCCAACCATTTGTGGTGATGCATCTACTGGAACTCAAAGTTTATTTGATGAATTCAGCCCCATTTTGCCCGAGACCATTCTACTGTCTGCCACTGCATTTAGGGAGACTGGTTATCTGGAGTGCCATTTCAAAATAAACCACCACTACCTATTATTTATAACAGGGAAAGGAAAGAAAGGAATGAGGGCCTAGGACACAAGTCACCTTCACTTAATTCCACTCCCCCTCTCACCCACACGAATACACACACAGTGCACACCTTTTATATTCTAGACTTCTCTTTTCTGAAATTCCCTTTGAGAGCTGTTTGCCGCTCTCTGATTTCTCTGCCTCTTTTTTTCGGTAAGGCCCATAGAGGAGTTGGTTCAATGGCACCGCTGGCTTGGTTTGGTTCATCCGCACTTTCCTTGCAGCAAAGTCATCTTTCTCAAGATCGGGCTGCCGACGTGCCACTTCCTCTTCTGACTCTGAATCTTTGCCACGTTGGTGGGTCAGGAAAGGGTTTTCTTTGCGAAGGATAATGTCATGAACAGCTTCTTTCTCATTACTTAATGGCTTGTGACTGATGGAGCAAAATTAAATAGAACTCTCCATGTGATCAGACCAAACGCTTTTATAAATCCCCATCTCCAGACACACAACTGTGTTGTTAGTGGAAGGTCTTCTCAATATCATTAGTCTAGATGACATCCGTTCGCTCTTTTAGTCCAGAGTTGTAGCGTAGTTAGGGTGGGTTTTAAAACCTTGGTTTTAGCCAGCAAGTAGCAATGCTAAAAAGTCATTTAATGGACAGGACCCCATCAGCACAGCAATGCAGGATCCTAAATGGCTCTGAGAGGGACAATCCGAACTCTTGTCATGATTGGGAAGAGTAGAAAGCTTTTGGTTGTTCTTTTTCCTTTAGCACATTAGCAATGTACCCAGCAGGTCCCCAGTTTGTTTCTGAGTGGTAGGGCAACAATTTGAGCCACCAAGAAACTGATCTGGGGGAAAGCTTATGTGTGCAGCTGTGTGACAGCAAACCTAGACTACGTTCCCAGTTGCAAAGTGTGAGGAAGATCTTTCTGCAGAGCTGAGCTCACCTGAAGCATTTGGAAGAGTTTATGACTAGAAACAGGATGGACCCGGGGCATAAATGCTTCTCTTGTCCTGCACCCTCCCATAAGCAGCTCTGTCTCCTTCTAGTAAATTCTTCTACCCCAATGACTGTCCACCTCTCAGCTCTTCTTCGTCATATGCTAGATGTCAAGTCAATTGTGGTAAAACAGCCAAAGTGGCTAAAAAATTACTACTTTGGGCTATTCCCATTTTCAAAGAGATGTTGAAGACCTCAAACTTTTAAATTCCTGAATGTGGTTTAACGGTGGACTATAGAACTTTCCACTCAGTTTTGTTTTTTTGTTTTCGTTGGAGGCACGTGGGATAGGAATAGGGTCGAACTGTGTGCGTCTGGAATTCCCACAAAGTCCTCTCCCCCTGCTCATAGGCTCAGCCTTGCTTCTAGGTCATTATTATTCTGAGTAATAATAAAATGTTAAAACTTTAAAAAAATCATTTATTATCTTCTCATTTCAAAAAGATCAGTAAATAAATATCTGGACTCCTAATGCTTACCTACTTTGTATCCAATCTCTAAGAGGGAGTCCAGAGTAAATTCTTCATCCTCAAAGGACAACTCATCTCAGAAATGAGAAGGAGGAATTAGCTAGGAGTAAAATGAACACTGAGACTATGAACCCTGATCAAGCAGGCTGCCTGTTCTCCGCTGCTCTGCTCCGTGCCGCTCCAGAAGGCACTATGTCTTAAGATGATAGCAGGACCTTACTCTGATTTTTTGGAAAATCAAATCATCTCTAATCATGAGCAGCAAATTCCTTCTTTTCACTGCTGCCACTGTCCTCACTAAAAATTTAAAACACCGAATTTGGAAGTGGTTGGCAGTACTTTGCTCCCCGAATAAATTTATTTCTTAAAATACAAAATCTTGCCCTGACTCCCAGTGTCCCCGCCTGTCCCCTCTTGGACAGTGGTCATGCTCCTTCCTTGCTCCTTAGCCAATGCATCTGGCAAGTACCAACTGGTGTTGGTTGACTAGGGCCATAAAGAATGGCCAATGGAAGTCACAGGCCATTGAGTTCATGTCTTCAGAAAGGCATTATTTAAAAAGCACAATGTTGATGACAAAGAAAGTGGCTAACTTACTGAGGCTGCATGATTGCCTAGACTTCCTTCTAAGTGTTAGTTCATTTAAACCTAACACTAACCCTGCAATGTGAGTGTTATTAGCATCACTATTTTAAGAGAGTAGAAACTAGGTTCTAGGTTCAGAAATCTGCCCAAGGTCAAAATGCCACTGCTTAAGTTAAAATTCAAACCCAGGTTGTCTGGCTCCAGAGGTTCTGTTTGTAACCACTATACTGGGTGTTGAAACAAAAGACCTGGCCAGGAATGGTACTGAAAGCAGAACATGGTATAAAAAATAAGGCATTATCATGACTATGGGAGTAGGAGAAAGACAAGTATTTTGCTTACTAAATAAAGAGATCTGTGAGTTGTGCTTAGACTGGAGTTGTGATTTGCACTGCTGGTCACAGGCAGCCACATTTTGCTAGGATTAATGATAGCAGAATGCTAACTCATCACACCTCACAGTGCTCGCACAGCAATTTACAGTTTACAAAGTGCTCTCAAACTCATTATCTCATCTCAGCTGATCTGACTCCAAGTTCAGGGGGCAGTGGACCCCTAGTTTGAACCTCTTACATTCAAAAGCAGCACTCTTTTCATTTTTTTGGCCTGGGGTCATGGGTTACCATCTCCCCCCTCCCCCCAATTCAGGCAGACTTCTTTAGAATAAAACATATGCATTTATGCAAATGGCCATGCCAATTTGTGATGCCAATTTGAGCAGGGAGAATCTGGTGTTCTCTGGATCACAGGAGCCCAAGCCCGGCTAGAGATTCCCTGGGGTGCTTCTTTTTAGGCTAAATGCCCAGCATAGCAGCACTTGTTTCAAGTGATCTCAATTTAGATGTGTGGACTTTAAAAAAAAAAAAAAAAGGGGGTGGTAAAGAAAGCTTTCTGTATCCCTGGCCACGGAAAGCCACGCCCTGCCCACTTGAAAAGAAAAACGGCCGCAATGACTGATTTTCGGCTACTTGCTTGAATCCTGTGATTTCAGAGTTTCCAGGCAGACTCTGGGGTTTGGGGGAGATAATAACACAAAATCTGAACTCATACTTTTGGCCTCGCAGTAATGCATACTGTGTATAAAGAAAGATATGTAGGGTTGTGTTCACAGGTGTCTAGTTACTGAAATTCTTCAGTGGCCTTTTATAAATGTGTTTTTCTTTTTCCCTGAGGGACCTTAAGGGCAGTCTGTTGTAAATCTTCAGTATATCCTACTCGGGTTTTCAGCAATTATGACTCTGAGCACCTGGTATATTTCAGATACGCTAACCACCGCAACGACGCTGTGAGATAGGAATTCTCACGTCTACTGAGTAAAGGAGAACACTGAGGCTTCTAGTTCCAGTTCGGGGGCAGACTCAGGTTCCCTGGCTTGATATTCATAGGGGAGGTTTGACGCTTTGATTTTTTTTCAAGCCCTTCACAGGTGAGTCACTTTGGGACGGAGGGGCTGCTCGGCAGGGCACAGCTCACTGCTCAGAAGGAATACAGTTCAGTGCGAGACGAGAAATGCCCAGCCTTGCCTCCAGCCTCGTAACCGTGTCCGGCTTCATCTCAAACAAGTGAAGCTATCTTGGTAGGCCAGGTTATGGGCTTGAAGTAGGTGAGGGCGGAGGGGAAGAAAAAGCTCTTGGTTCAAACTGAATGAGATAGTGATTGAACTGAAGGAAGAACCAGCATTTTCCTTCACCCCTTTTCCCCTGGTACCACACGAGCAGCCAGCCTAGACTGGCGGCGAGGCTGTTCTACTGAAAGAAACTGGGCTCTCCTGGGAATGTCAGGGGCAATACCAGAAACTTCCCGGCTCACCCAGTGCCCACAGAGTGCGGCCACAGCTAGAGTCACAGAGGCCCTGCAAGGGATGTGTGTGTCTGCTCCTGATCCCCAGGGATCTGTTTAGCAACAACCAGGGACACAGACATCTGCTGAGTAGGAGTGTAGAGGACGTGTGTAGCACTTAACTGCATCAACTCTTTCCTCTAAAGATTTCAAAAATGTCTATTGTTCCTGGGAGGGTTTTTTTTTTCCCCTCTGTAATTAATTACTATGTGGTTGAGAAGATCCACAGACCAGCAGAAAAGACTGAGTGCTGAGACATATGAAAACAATTAGAAAAGAAGTACAATCACGTGAAGCCTATAATTCAGTTAAAAAAAAAAAGTTTACTTCTCCAATGGGAAACACCAAGTAAGACAACTCAAATCTCCATGGCATTTTAATTCAGGGGAAGTGAATCTTGGTTCCCATTTTATCCTCTTAAAAACAGAAATCTTAGCTTTTTTGGCAGAGTCTCATATTTTGGGGTAATTAAGCTAACTTAATCATCAGCTAAAATAGAAGCAAAAGGAGTTTATATACTTCTTACTTCAATGGTGACTCTAATGCATATTAAACTCCACACATTTATTAAGAAGCCCTACTTTCTGTCCCTTGATGCTAAGATACCTCCTAATATATGGTTTGACAGGAAGCTTGGGACTTCTGGGCTTTGAAAGTTAACACAAAAATAGAATGCCATGCACTCTTGCTCCTTTTTATATACAAGGAGGTGTTTGAGAATACTTGGGACAAAAACAACAAAGAAAACAGTCTATAGAAATAAAGCCTTGTTCTCTGTCTATGTACCTCCTCCTTGCCTATGACTTGATATTATTACCCTTCTCTTCAAACACAGATTTTTCCAGCTAAAATGGGCCACAAAATATATGCTGGGCCTCTTGCTGGGTTCAAAGATGTGGTAGTCAGAATCCATCTGGATGGCAAAGACAGAAGATGGCGGTTAAATGTTTCAAGAGACATCAGCATATTTACATATTTTATATTCTTATTTTCCAGATACCAAGAAGCCTTTTCATCTTTATGTGCTTCATTCCAGTTAAGCTACTTTCTGCCACATGAAAAGCAGGATAAACTTAGCATAACTCTCCACTCTGAGGAAGGCTGCAGAAAGTAAGTGACAGGGACACAGACAGGCAAGGCTAGTGACACAGGATGTGTAAACCCTGTAAGAGAGAGCTAGCAGCTGAACAGTCTGCCAACAAATGAATTCTGGGTGTTTGGACCAGCTGTGTCACATTGCTGTTGGGGACCTTGTCTGGAAATATGCACAATTTTCCTGAACCCAATTTTTAAGCCAGAAGATCTCAGGTGTGATGATATTAACAGACCTGGGAATTTCTGCTTAATGTAGCTGACTTGGATGAAACATGTAAACAATGGAGCCAGATAATAGGCAACATGGACAGGAGCAAAGAGTACCACATAAATATAATATTCATCCATCAGAATGACATTTGTAAACAACCATGATTCTAGGTTTGTGCACAGAAAGGGAACTATCATAAAAGATTGCAATATTTCATTACAAAATAAACCTCACAGTTACTGCCACAGCACACCCACAGAATTTCCAGTCTTGTCCAATCTCTTCTTTTCTCTCCATCACCATGATTCCTGCATGTGCTGACTTAGCTTAATGAGGCTCCCCACTCATCTCCTGTTGCTCTTTTGGATACTCTAAAGATGATACAGAGATTTCTTGAAAAATTGAAAATACATCTATCATATGATCTGGCAATCCCACTTCTGCTATTTATCCAAAACTATAGAAGTCAGGACCCATAAGAGATGGTAGCACTCCCGTGTTCATTGCCATACTATGCACAATAGCTAAGATGTAAAAACAATCTAAATGTCCATTGATGGATGAATGGAAGGAAATGTAACATTTACATATAATGGAATATCGGTCAGTCTTTTAAAAGAAGAAAACTCTGCACTATGTGATAATATAGATGAACCTTGAGGACGTTGTTCTACGTGAAATAAGCTAGTCACAGAAGGAAAAAGGCTGCATGATTCCTCTTACACGTCATATCTGAGAGTCAAATGCATAGCGTCAAAGAGTAGAATGGTGGTTGCCAGGGGCTGAGGGAGGAAGAAATGGGGAGTTCTAATCAGTGGCCATAAAGTTTCAGTTAGGCAGGATGAATAAATTCTAGAGATCTACTATACAACATCGTATCGAGAGTTAACAAAACTCTGGAACAATTCAAGATTTGTTCAGAGGGGAGATCTCATTCTAAGTGTTCTTATCACAATGAAATGAAAATTTTTTAAATGGGATAAGGTAGTACAGGATATGGAAGAAGAAACCCAAACGGCCAATACACATATTATAATATTCAAACAGATTGGTAATTATAGAAAAATCAATTTTTAAAAATGAGATTCATTTTAACCAAGTGGAGTAGTAATTTTTGAAAATGATAAGCAGAAAAAAAAATAAGGATCATGGTGTCTTTGGTAAATTTTAGTTTAAAGATTTCTCAGACATGCCACAAATGAAGGCATATGTCAAGGATATTAAGATTAAAAATTTTTTTTAAAAATTCATACTTTTACCTATATTACCTACTCCCACTGGGCCCTAGATTTGAAGACAGAAGGGAAGTTTGAAAAATGATATATGGTAAGGGGATAATATTCATTTTTGTATTCTTAGCATCGAGCCTGTTCTCTGATACAAGTAATGCTAAAATGATGTTGAAAAAATATGTGTCTGATAAGGTCTTTGTACCAAAATTATATAGAATATCTGAATTTGATTTTGTTTTTTATGATCTACATTACTCTCCATTATCTCAGAAAACCAGAGATCTGCTTGGAACACAAGCACAACTTTATGATAGAGTTTTCTAGAAGCACATATATGTTTAGGATAGATACACTTATCTGTGAGATACCACAGACAGGGAAGAGCTATTCCCTTGGTTGTTTTTTGTTTTTAATCAATACAAAGCTACTCTAGGATTAAATCCATATAAGTCAAGGCTGAACATCCCGTTTAAGAACTAGACCGTATAGCACTAACCACATTTGGAATTGTACAGAGAAATGGGAAATGTTCTGTTAAATGTGTGGGAGGCAGATGTGGTACTGTGGTCAGGACATTTGGATCTGGCCACCTGGTGGTAACTAGTCTCTCAGACCAGCAAGTCACTTACTCTCACTGATCCTCAGTTTATCTTCTTGAAAATGGGTATGTCACCTACCTCTTCCAATTAAATGGAACAGCAGATGGCAAAGAAATTTCAATGGTATGAACTGTTATGAATTTTGATTTGTCAGATAAATTTTGGTCTCATTATGATTTGTTAGGATCTTTGTGGTTATTATGCAAGAAAAATTAACCAGCTTCTCAAAACACTCCCTGAACTTGTAGAACTGTAGATTTCTGTGACCTGGACTGCTGAAGATTTCCATCACACATGTAATACGAAATCATCCAGATGGATGCTGGTGTCTTTGTTACAATCAAGAGAAGGAATTACTCCATTCTTTGTTTTTTGAGTCAACGTGCTTTAGGAAAGGAGTCAAGTTAAGTGCAATCTTACCACTCCCTTGGGACAAAGTAAGTGGGTTTTTGTAAGCCAACCACTCTGCTTTCTTTTTTTCATTTTATTTGATTTTATTTCTTTTCAGTGTTCTAGAATTCATTGTTCATGCACTCCACCCAGTGCTTCATGCCCAACCACTCTTTCCTAAGAGAGCGCTCCCCATTTCAAAGGAACTATTTTCCAATGATGTGTCAAGTAAGGTAAGAGCCATTTAGGAGTAGCATGAAAATTAATAAGCCGCAAACAATTGAAAAATAAAATGTTATTGCTAGGTAAATCCCGCAGCCTACAAATGACTAACTACTAATCCTAACGGTCTAATCAAGCAGCAAGAAGCTCACTCTTTGGTTCCATTTAAAATAACCAAGTTCTTGGCGGAGACATGCCCCCGGGGGCAAAGACTCACAGCTACTTCTATTTGCTTGAGGAGGGGTAAGAGAGCTGCAGAGGGGAAAGCAGGAAGTGGGAAACAGGATGGAAACTCCAACAAGCCAGACGGACTCCAAAACCCAGGCATACACAAAGGCAGCCAGGCCAGCCTTCGGCCTGCAGAGCTAACCTGGAAAAGCGCTGTGCCGCGGACATGACCTTGATTCCAGCTTGTTCTAGCCTTCTGCGCTTTTGGATTTCAACAGCATCTTTTCCTTCAGACTTGGGAGTGGGGGCGCCCACAGCCCCCTCTGGAGAAGGCTGTTCCTGACCACTGCCCGTGGGTAATTCTAACCCACCATCAGAAGGCTTCCCACCAGGATCCACTGGGCCGACTGGGTCCTCTTCGCAAGGAGACCCCACTTCACTTCCCTCTTCCTCTATTGCTTCAGGATAGCTAGTGAGTTGGACAAGACGGTTTACCAAACTAAAAGCCTGGGCCAGGGAGCAAGCCACATGTCATCTCCTGGTCATTCTGATACTACTTTTCACTTAAAAAAAAAAAAAGTTATAGTATGCAGTACGATCCTGGTCATGTGAAGAAAGTCAAATGCTGCCATTAATTTGTTAATAAATACAATGCATTATAATCTCAACAGTAGGAGCTCTTTCAAAGCTGATGTTGGAAGGCAAAAGCCTTTTCTGCTGGAAATATAAAAGGCATGATTTATTGAATCATCAAAACTTTTAATAAAGTGTCTATTCGATGAAATTCATAGATAATAAAGGTAGGTGATTAGAAATAAGCATGCAGTGATCGGAGTGGTTTTGCTCAAAGGGTTAGACTACATGGTAAGTTTCTTTTACTGACTCCAAGGTTCTTGAAGGCAGGGACTCTATTTACTACTGGGTCCCCGGTGTCTAAAAGACAGCGCCTAGCATGTAGTAGGTGTTGAATAAAAACCTGCTGACTGAATGAATGCATAAATATAAAGACATAATCAGAGCTTAGGGGAAATCCCTCCTTGCTTCTCCAAAGAGACGAGCAGCTTAATGTATCTTTCATTTACTAGGAGTTTCTCTCCATGTGATTCTGAAGCACGTCTCAGGCAGCCCATCCATACTTGAGCTTGTATCTAAATAATCATGTTATTTAGTTGTCTCGCAGAAAGATACGGCTTTCTGCACCAAATGTAATGGGAGCGGGAGTCAGGCTGTCTCCTCAGAAAGACATGGATGACAGATCTGCTCTCCCTGTCCTCTCACTAGAACCAGTTTCAAAAACGTGCTCATTTGACAAGGATCTGTTGAGTACCTACTGTGTGGCAGGCACCACTCTAGATGCCTTCACGAAGCTTAGATTCCATCATCACAGTCTCTCTCCAAAGAACCATCCTGCCTCCCGCCATTTGCAATCTTATGTCAAAAGTTCTAGAATGGTTATCTGAGCTCAATGGTGTGCCAAAGAACCAGCCTACCTCCCGCCATTTGCAATCTTACATCAAAAGTTCTGGAATGGTTATCCAAGCTCAATGGTGTGAGGGTGTTCTCATCCTTTTACTGCTAGTGCTCAAGCCAGGACTGGGGGCAGCCTAGCTCAGGCCTTACCTGAAGGGCCTCTCCCCACCGAGGGGGGAGGTGGCAGTATTCCAGCTCTTCCGATTTTCCTCTCGCTCTGCTTTCTTCTTCCTCAGAGGAGCGGGGACGTAGGCCGTCTGATTGCTTTTGTTCGGGAGGTACTGGTTAAAAGGCACTGCTGATTTCGGCTCACCATGGGAAGTCCGCCTTGCAGACATGTCATCCTTCTTCACATCTGGCAGCTTCCGGTGGGGCAAGTCGGGTTCAGAGTCACTTCCTCTCCCTGAGGAAGAGAGGATGGGTGCTGAGAACGTGTGCGGGGCTCACAGAAAAGTTCCTGATGGCCAGTCAGGATGTATTAGGGATGTGGTAGATCTGTGGGTTCTGAGATCCCTTCCTTAAATGATTCACTTAACATATCTTAAATTAGTCTATTCTGGGAAAAGCTCTGAGCTCAAATCAGGGGGAAAAAATCCAGTTGAAAAAACAGAGGTAAGCCTAATTGTATCTGAGAATTATGACTCATAACACATTTGCAGCAGAACGAGAGGCTACTAAGATTCTTCGAATCTTGAAAGAAAAGACATAAATCAACCGATGGAGTTTTTACTGAGCACCTGTCGTGGCGTGTCTTACACTGTGCTAGATATTCACAAATAAGAATTATAAAGGATTCTGTTTTATAAAGGAAATGTCATAAGATGACATTTTGTCTTGGAGGTACCTTTTTTTTTTTTTAAAGATTTTATTTATTTATTCGACAGAGATCACAAGTAGGCAGCAGGTGTTGGTGGGGGGGGGTGGAGGTGAGTAGGCTCCCTGCTGAGCAGAGAGCCCAATGTGGGACTTAATGCCAGACCCTGAGATCATGACCTGAGCCAAAGGCAGAGGCTTAACCCACTGAGCCACCCAGGTGCCCCTTGGAGGTACCTTTAGCCAGTCTATGAAACACCTGAAGAATGTCAGTTATTTTCAAGGAGCCAAGACAGATAAGAAGAATAGGAATTCAGAAAAGTGGCAGATTGAGATCATACCAAGGGTTTGCCTTTCAGGAGGTGGTTTGATTTAAATAAGTGAGTATTCCTTTACATCAGAGCTCTTCCTAGTACCCATAGCTGGAAGCCATCTTTTCTTCTCATGAACCCCAAGGCCCAGTCTATTCTTGTTTTGGGGCACGCTACCCTTTTGATCTTGTATTATTTATAGCATTGATCACAGCGTCTTCACACCCAGTGGGCGTCCTCAAATCATCCAATGAATAAATGAATTGGTTTGACTTCAAGAGCATTTCAGGCAACGCAAAAGAATTGAATGTTGCCCAACCAGTTTGGGGGGGCAAGAGCCCCAATAATTATATTGTATCCCTGTTTCCTGTGTCTCATCTCACTTGACTGGTAAGACCTACGAGAGTGAAGCCGTCATTAAAACAAGCACTACCATTACAGAAGCTGCCACGGGAGAGTTGGTTGGAAACTCTTAATTAAGGAGAGCGATCTGTCCCTAGCAAGCTGTGGGCTCTGAGGCCGGTTCTATCACTCTTGCCCATTTCTTCTGTAAAAATTGGAATGAAATGATCTGCCCTGGAGATCAAATGATTTAATGGCTTTTAAAAGACTTTACTAGTTCAAAGCATTGACCATAAACAAGTTGCTCATTGTTGTGGAGGAAATATGCAGTTATGAATTATTCATGGCACTTGCATTTAGCCTCCCTTCTGAAGTTTTGACCATTTCGGTGCTTGTTGGTTTTTGATTCCTGGCTTAGCACCTTCCCACTCCGAGTCTTGCGTCAAGGGTATCCATCTGTCTCAGTGTCCCAGTGAAATGTTTAGAGGCCCCTGTGAGATGCTTTATAAACAAACGCTAACACTACCTTCCCTTGCCAGACTCTCAGGTTTGTTTCCTGGTTTGATATTATCCCCATTTTACAGAGGCGGAAACCGAAACTCAGAGAGGCAGAATGACTGATATGCAGTAGGTCAGGACTTCCGATTTCCATTCTCCAGACCCCGGCCCAAAGCTCCTTCCTGTGTGAGGCGCTTCTCTTGGAGAAATGTCCAAGAGACATTTCTTAAAGCATCCTGACTAGGGGAAGCAGTATACTTTCTCAAATAAACGAATGAAAGAAAAGGATTCTTCCACTAACTGTGAGGGCTTAGTAAAGATTCAAGTGTTGTCTCCATTTTCTGATGCCTAAAATCCTATCATCTTTGAACCTTCTCTGTGTACAGTATCTAAAGACATATCATCTGTAATTATCTTAGTGAAAGTCTCAAAATAGGCTGTTTAACACATACACAGATCACCCTCTTCCTTCCCACAGTGACTCTTTGATAAATACCTTCAAGAGACAGTTCAAGAAAAGTTACTTTGCAGATGCCCGAGGTGAAGAGACTCAGTTGAAAGAAGAAAGTTTTCTGGACTTAGAAGCCAGGTTATAATTTTGGTTCCGTCCTACTAGCTGGGTAGCTCTGCAAAATTTAAGCCCTCCGTATCTCAGAGTCCTCACTGGACACGTGGAGACAATACCACAGCCCTCACAGGTCATTGTGAGGATTTAAGGGGATGGCGCAAAGCACTTAGAAGCAGCCGGTATGCCACACCCTTGGTAAACACTGGGAATCTTCTCGAAGGCCAGAACTTCAAAGACTTGGACCTCTTCCCGAAAACACAGATATATACTACAGTGGCTTCGCTATTGATGCCCAAAGTAAGGAAATGACAATACAGCACATGACGATGATGACATTACTTTATCAAAGTCTGAGCCTACCATTTCAGGGACTACACTTTTCTCTCCCTTCTAGGAACTAGGAGGGAGCTTTGTTTTATTCCCCATATTTTGGCCATCTACACCCCTAGCCCTTGGCTTTCTCAACTTCCTCTAACACTTCAATTTCTCTCATTCCTTCTTTCTCTCCTTCAACTCATTTTTTCTATAAAAGAATATCCATTTAACAAAATGTATCATATTTCTAAACTGCGTTCTGAATTTTACAAGCATCGGAGTCAAAGGGTTTTTATTTCCTCTTCAGGGAAGTCTATTAAGTGACTTCAGGAGGACACTAGGAGACGTGTGGGGAGAACCGGCACCTGTGTAGCAAGACGGGTTGGCGGAATCACACAGCATCCTGACCAGGTCATTCTCAGGTGCAACCCGTAGAATCGTGGCACCTCTTAGGAGTGTGGCTCTTGGCTGTCCCCACTGAACGGGTCAGTGGGCCTCGATAATATTAAAATATTGGCCCAATATGTAACTGGAGAATTTTATGCTAAGATTTTCCCTAGTTGATTGTGAGTCCTTAGGAAATAAATTTTTAAGACTTAAAAAAAAAAAAAGTTCTTCTGAATTTGAAAGTGGCAACCTTATGGATTAACATCATTAAAAATATACCACAAATTCTAATAAAATACAACATCTATTTGAATAAAATTATACTACTATTAAGGCAGATTTTTAAAAGTGTGTGTGTGTACGTGTGTGTGTGTATGTGTGTTAAATCTCATTAGGTCTTGATTCATTTTCAAGATCATAAGCCTGTAGGTATTAGGCTGCTTGGTAAAATGGACACTGTTCTGTGAGGCTTGATTTTCCATTATTCTTTACATGGAAAAATATTTATAAAAAGACTCTAGCTTATCAACCTTAATTGGTGCAAATGAAACTGTGCCTCAGCACATATTAGTACAATATTAGTAATTACCATCTCAAATCCCTTCAAGATGTCGCTCATTATAAACTCTAAATCCTCGAAGCTGTGACAGAATATAGGATCTATGTTACCACTTACAAAACCAAGAGGAAGAAAATAATATTTTTTTTTAAAAAAGCAATCAAAATAATATGAAATGGTCAGGTTCAGACAGGTTTTGTGAAAGGAAATCTACCTTTCGGTTATATTAGAGCTCATTTAGGTCATGTACTTGGTATTGTAACTTCTAATACTGTGGGTGGTACTTAAAATGGCATAGAAAATCTTAGAAATGTTTTTCAAGCAGCTCACAATGCACCATGGAATTCTTTTGGAGTCACATACTATGTGGCCCTGAGGCTAATCTATTTGTTGGGAAGCTGAAGTACTGAACAAAAAAGCATTAGTTAGGTCACTCCAGAATCTAAAAAATTTACTCGGTAAACAGAAGCTGTGGGCAAATTAGGTTTAAGAGTTTAAGTTTTGGACTCACACTTCTTTAGGCTAACATTGTTCTACTACTTAATGACAGCAATATTTGTCACTTAGGAACTTGAGGACAATTACTTAACCTCTGCACGGTTCATCTGTAAAATACAGATAAAGAATGTCTCACAGCCCAGGGTGGGGGTCGGGGGACTATGTACCTCTTTCATGCTCTGGACTAAGGACTAAGTGAGATGCTAGGTGTCAAGTAATTAATTCAGGACCTAGGCACATAAATACTCAAGTATTTTAGATAGAGTTTTACAGCTGAAAGGGATCTTTCAGCCATATAAGGGAATTTTCATCTCAGAGATAAGCTGTAAGTGTCTAGAAGTATTAGCATCAATCAAGCAATGCATTAAAAAAATAGAAACAAATAAAATATACCCCAGCAGCTTTAGTGCCTTCCTGCAAGTTTATATATGCAGAACCAAGCCATTTTCCCTTCCTAAAAGTACAAAGCTACAAGCTAAGTGACATAAACAGCTGGAAAATACATATTAAATTTACATCAGGTTGCATGACCACAGATTTTTAAAGAAAAAATGATCATTCCTTACAGGTGACAAAATCCACAGGATTTAACTCAAACCCAGACTCAGAACAAACAGGCAGTCTGGGTTGTGTACCTTGGGGGGCCACCCGCACAGCTCCAGGCAACGGTCAGGTATCAGAAGCATCGCACAGATTGCCAAAACCTGGCCAATTCAAGCTTCCCGTGGTCCAGCACCTTCCTAAGTGTGTCTAGTGCATTTCCAGCTTGCTGTAAATTGCTTCATTTTCACTTCTGCCCTGTGGTACTCACATGCTTCCCTTCCTCATACCCAGAGCATATAAACCTTCAGCACACTTTATGAGCTAACGGCCAGCGGCATCTTGATTCACTGAGACCAAGGGGGGGATGAGGTAACGTATTTTCCAAGGAAAGAGAGGCTCACTGAGGCAATACTCAAACTGCTGGTGCAGCCAAGCCAAATTCTAAGGACCACGAGAAATAATAATAAAAACACTGCTCTCCTCCCAGTTTAGAGTTACCAGGTCCCAGCAAGGTGGATATGGAGCCCGCCTTCTGTCCACGGGGGTGGATGTTCCAATCTAAGATGGGCAGTGCACGACATCTGCAACCTACCATCGCTGCTTCCCCTGAGGACTACATCTGGTGAAGGGGTCTGCCGGGAACGGGAGCCGAAGGAATCCAGGCTGTCGAAGGAGTCATCTCTGCCGTGGCGAGGGGGAGACAGGGAGTCGCTGCGCTCAGAATCCCAGCAGTCTATGTAGCCACTGTCTCGGATACTACGTTTAGGACTCTCAATGTCGTCGGTCTCCTGTCCAGAAATAAAACGAGAAGGATTACAGAGACACTTGAGCAACAGATGGAGAGCCTACGATACGAGGAAAACTGGGCTCTCGGGTGGACTTCAAAAGATCCCGCGTGTGGTGTCGGTATGGAAAAAAATTATGGCACAGATTATCATCTACAAGCCAGCATTTCATCCTTCTGCCCTTCCTGCTGCCACTTTCCCGAACAGAAGATCATGCACATTTCAAAAGATATTAAATAAATAAAAATAAAAATCCAAGTAACTCCCAGCCTACTGTTTAAAAAAAAAGAAAAAAAATAGAAGGAACGAAGAATAAAAAAGCTCATTAAGTTTGGAGTCACAAGAGTACAGTGACCGACAAAACCCAAACTAAACCCCAAAAACCTTAACCTTGACCTGTCTTTCGGAATCCATAGCCGCATGCCTGCTCTGGGACCCGGCCCCTGGTTTTCGGCCGCACAACTGCTCTTGGTTAGGCTAGCTGGCCAGTGCACACAGCATGTGTTTTTGCTGTGGAATCAGCTCTGTAAAGCCTGGAGCAGCACGCGTCCGTCTCCTGCTACCTTGGAGGGAAATTCTTGCTCTGAAAGGGAGCTGTCTTTCCGAGGCAGAAAGTTAAAAAAAAAAAAAAAAAAAAGGCAATGAAAAATATGCAAAATGCTTTTCCTGATGCCTCAGAAGAATCCAGGCATGCTCTCGCTCTCGGCCAGCTCTTGGCGCTGGGGGAGCTGGAAGCACTCGCGGCTGACCCACATGTTCGGAGCACGGAGAACAATGACTGTCTTTGACAGCCTGTGATTATAAATTCTTTCCAGCGCAAGCAGCACATACTAAAACACTGAAACCCCAGCAGCAGAAAGGTCAGTCAAAGCCATCCTCACCCTCCTATTATAATACAACCCTTGTTCCCGCCAGTGTCGTAGCATTCATTACAATTGTCCGGGCTGGTGAAAACAAAAATAACTCCGGTCACTCAAAGATAAACCTCAATTTAATCTCCTCCAGACTGTCGCTTAAAAGCCGGGCTGCGGAGGATGCCGGCAGAGGGGCACGCTCTCGTCGGCAAAGACTGGAATGTCACCCCCCGGACGTCCTGGGACACTCTGGAAGGTCCCCTCCGCATTCCCGGTAGAGAGGAAAAATAAACAGATATTCTCTCCCTGGTAGCAATTTTGGAAACTGCTTGAACTGAATGATATGCCCACTGGAGCCTGTGCTGGTTTTCTCCATTCTCCCCAGTGTCCCTGACACACTCTCCCCACAGGAGGCATTTGGAGGGGTTGGGGTGGCTGTAATTTGCAAGGAACATGGTGCGGAAGTGGGGGGGTTGCCTGGAGAGAAGGGAGTGGGAGACAGGAGAGCGGGTCGGAGAGGAGCAGTCTGCAGCCTCCACCAGAGGCCCTGATGAGGGCCCCGGAAGATGAGGTTGTCAGACGGCCTGGGTGAGTGCAGCCTTCTAGACCCTCCATTGCAAGGCAGAAATTCCAGTTATGGAAATTAAGGTTGTTTACTTTTAGGTTAAAAGTCAACTGGGACATGAACAAAAAGCCAGGCCTGAGTAGCTGCAAAAGGAAGAACTCACTAAGTAACTGAAAGGTATACATTTGAATTAGATATGGTTTTGTGTTTAATTTCTTTGGAAATGCAAGCTATAATCGTGGGTTACTTATTCACCAAGAATAGGCCAAATGGCTAAAAAACATGAAGGTCACTCTTGTCGAATACTTACTATGTGTCTAGGGCTACACTGGGTACTTTTTGCACAGGTATTTAATCCTCACAACCCTACCACGGTGTGGTTACCATCATCCTCCTTTTTCAGAAGAGGAAAATAAGAATCAGAGAGGCTAAGTAACTTGACTGAGGTCACACAGGAAGCAGCAAAACTGTGATTCTAACACAGGATTCCATCTCCAAATCCCGAAGGGTAAAACCTGCCAATGTTTGGTCATCTTTGGCGTGGTCACAGTCACCATTGCCAGCATCACCTCTTCCAACTACAGGACATTCACTGCCTCCTTGTTCTGTGAACGATGCTAACCTGCGTCATGCCCCTTTCCTCAATGCTGTTTATGCCTACTTGACCAAGCTATAAATACTGCAAAACAGAGGCAGCTTAGGGCAGGTTAGAAGCTTAGGGCAGGTCTTAGAAGCACTCCTGACTGGGTTTAAGTCTTGTCTCCTCCTCCCATCATCTGTAAGACCTAAGGCAAGTTATTTCAGTCTTCTTGCCTGATTTCAGTTTTCTCATCTGTTCAATGGAGCTAATAACACCACCCATCTTGCAGGACTGCTGGGAGGGTTAACCATGTTAACATACAGAGAGCATTCAAAAGAATGCCCAATGCAGAAGAGCTCAAAAAGTGTTTGCTATGGTGGGGTGCCTGGGTGGCTCAGCGGGTAAAGCCTCTGCCTTTGGCTCAGGTCATGATCTCAGAATCCTGGGATCAAGCCCCACGTTGGGCTCTCTGCTCAATGGGGAGCCTGCTTCCCCGCCTCTCTCTCTGCCTGCCTCTCTGCCTACTTGCGATCTCTCTCAGTCAAATAAATAAAATTTTTAGAAAAAAAAAGTGTTAGCTGTGGGCTATAACTATTTCCATGTATTTGTTTGGATATGTAAATGTCAACACGTATCACACAGATTTTACGAATGTAGTTAAGGACACAAACTATATATGCACTGATCCTTTTCTATCTCCCTCTCCATTTGTGCCCCATAACTAGATGCCCTGGGCCTGGGTTCCCATCAGGGAGGGCAGATCCTCAGAGCGAGGCCACTGGTTATGTCTAGAAATGACACAGTGTTAGGAGCTGCTTGGCTCAACGTGAAAGACTGGATTTTCAAGAAAATAATAATAATCAGAAATGCTCCTCCAGCGGCCCAAATGTCTTCCCCACCCGTACTACAAACCCACAAGAGAACAGACAGAAAGAAAAAGTCAACATGTCTTTTGGAGCTTCAGCTGCTTTCTCACAGCTTGTTATGGGAAAGAAAAACAGAAAAGCCATTCTGCTCACGACTGTGTAGAAAGCCAAGAGTAAAACCGCGGATCAAGCAAGAGCTGGAAGCCGAAAGACATGGCTAGTTTGAAAAGCGAAAAACAGGCCACCCGTGGTCCCCCTTGGCCAATCCGGTCCCTTAGAACCTCAGGTTTCTGAGGCAAGAAGCTGGTTCTTCAGCCAGAAGTAAAGACGGGGACATCAGCCAGACGGGCAATTTGACCGGGTTCCCTCAAGTCACCCAAAGTTAAGATTTTGGGGGAAGAACAAAAGCTATAAACCAGCACAAAGGCTAGTGTGGTCTAAATTCTCCTTTGGTGGGGTCTAGTTATGTCATCGATGCTTTTTATCCAGGATCCCAGGAGCATTTCACCTTCTACAGGGAGCACTTTAGGGATAGGAGACAAGACCCAAATCTGTCCAGTGTGCTAACTGCTCGCTGTTGTAGTAAACGTGTGTTCATGAATGTGGTGAGAACTAGCAACATCTATGGTGCTTTTGGATTGTTTCACTCATCTGTCCCTTTCTTACCCCTCTTTGTCAGAGATAATGAGAACCAGCGAAGGTTGCTGGGTGACTTACAGTATCTGAGAAACTCCACCGGCTTCTGTGTTACCGCTCAACATTTTCTGCTTCCTGTGTGATTTATAAAGTGGCTAAATCCTATTCTGGAGTGTTTTAGGGTTCTGTTTTTCCAGTCTGATGACCTATCTGCACCTGCCACACTCTGGTTGGGGAAGGTATTCACTGCTCAGATATTTACCGAGCACCTTCTATGTGTCCGAGACGGTCCTAATGCTGGGGACACAACATTCTGCAAAACCAATAAATACCCTGTCCTCAAGGGCCTTGTGTTCTAGCAGGAAAGACAAAAGATAAACAGAAAAACTGATAAATGAATACAAAGTTGGGTGGTAAGTATTATGAAAAACTAAGGCAGGTTAAAGGAAGAGAAGCTGACGTTGGTTGTTGTTTTAGGCAGAGATCTGTCCTTGCCCATCTCAACCCCCCCCCCTCTACCCCGCTGTTCTAGCTAATACCCCTCACCTCCTGAAACGGTAATGTATAGGCCAATCATGGTACCCATTACCCCTGGTCGCAAAGACTGGTTTGGGACGAGGACCCACACTGGGCTAGAGTACACCCCTAGGAATTTTACAGCTGGGCCTAGAAGGAAGAATGCTCTTCCTTTCTGGGCAAGGAGCTAGAATCAGGTAATCCTAGAGATGCTGTTGGCAGCTGATGCGAGGCAATCTCAAGGAGAGGTAGGAAGAGCTGAGGAAGAGACATAAAATGGAAGAACCTAGACTGCTCATTTTCTAGCTCTAGTCCTCGAGATTCTAAGGCCTCCGTAGTCCCCATGATTCTTCCTTCAGTCTCAATGTTCTCACAGTTATGCCCCTTTGTTTCACTTTAGTGTCCCCTCTGCTGGAAGACCTGCTCTGACATATCCAGGCTTACTGAAAAGCCACTGTCACTTTGCTTTCAGAGATCTTTTTTTGGCATATAGCAACAACAACCTGCTATGAATACCCATTATTTGCCAGACGCTTATGCTAAGGGCTCTACACATGTTTCAAGCTGAAGATTTTTAAATTATTTCTTAAAGATTTAATTTATTTATTTTTGAGAGAGAGAGAAAAGGTATGAGCACGGGGGAGAGGGAGAGGGAGAGGGAGTAGTAGTCTCCCCACTGAGCAGGGAGCCCTATGTAGGGCTCGGTCCCAGGACCTTGAGACTATGACCTGAGCCAAAGGCAAATGCTTAACTGACTGAGCCACCCAGGCACCCCTACAAGTGGATCATTTTTTTTTTACATACATTTCTCTCACTAGAAAAATGAATATAAAATATTTCTGGCTAGTTTCCTTCGTGAAAGAAAAGATTTACATTCCGAATTTGTTACAGCCTGTATCTGTGCCGAAGCAATTCTAGTTATCTCCGCAATATCTGCTCCCCATTTCTTCCCCAGTGAAAACACCCAAGTTTTTAGCTGAAATACAGTCTACCTTTCCCAAGTCTTTCCTTGCGGGTAGGTAGGGATGGGTAACCAAGTTTAGGTCAATAGGATGTGAGCAGAGGAGTAATGTATGACTCAGCACACACGTGTTTAAAGGGAGGGCAGAGGTCCTTCTCATCCTGCCTCTCTCCTGGCTCAGCTGTGGATATGACAGGTAAAGCTGGTACAGCCATGGTGGGAGTTGAGAACCCAAGGACAGAGGATGTTGGAGTCAAAGGACAGAAGGACCCTGGGTCCCTGATGATCTCCTGCCCACTGCTCGTGTTCAGACCTCTTTTATGTGAGTTCAAAATAAAATTCATCTTATTTAAGCCACATTTAGAGTTTTCTGTCTGTCCCAGTCAAACCCAACTTTAATGGATAAAATGAGATAATATCTATTCCAGATAAACTAGTATCTCCAGGCATTGGATCTCTCTATCTGTGAAGTTCAGGTCAAGGACTCTCTACTTGATTCAGAGCCCTGGGAGTACGACAGCTGGCCATCCAGTGAAGCCAGCTGTGTTCGGTGATACGGAGTACTCGCTCTTGTCCTGTGAGATTGTACTACGTTCCTTAAAGAAAGGGAACAGCTGTTAGCAACGACTGGTCATTTCAAGGCAGCTGATGTAACAAGGATTAGCTCAGTATGGTCTCAACAGAAGGGGAGCTGAAGGAACCACAGCCGCTCAGAGTACAGAGGAGCTGGGCCAGTGGTGCGAGGGACTGTCCATGACGGGAATGAAAGAGGTTCCAAGGGGATCTAGCAAAGAAAGGGACTGTAAGGAAGGGCTTTTAAGACGAAGCATGAGAGACTGTGGACGCTGAGAAACAAACTGTGGGTATGGGAAGGGAGGAGGTGGGGGGCTGGGTGAGTGGGTATTAAGGAGGGCACATAGCGCATGGAGCTCTGGGTGTGGTGCAGAAACAATGAATCTTGGAACCCTGGAAAAATTAAAAAAAAAAATCAATAAGAACTAATAAATGAATAAATAAATAAATAAAATATATATATATTTTTTTTTTAAAAGGAGGGGTGCCTGGATGGCTCAGTGGGTTAAGCCTCTGTCTTCGGCTCAGGTCATGATCCCAGGGTCCTGGGATCGAGCCCCACATTGGGCTCTCTGCTCAGCAGGGAGCCTGCCTCCTCCTCTCGCTCTGCCTGCCTCTATGCCTACTTGTGATCTCTCTCTGTCTCTATCAAATAAATAAATAAAATCTTTAAAAATAAAAAAATAAATAAATACTTAAAAAAAAAAAAAGGAACACACAGGCAGGGACACATGATACATCCCACTGTATCATAAGAGTAAGAGTAAGGTAGGGGTTTGTTTCTTTGACAAACTCCTACCTTACTCTTTCCCATAACCAAATAAACAAATAAAGCTTTAAATACTCTAAAAAATATTTTCTGAATCTCCAGGTCACCCGAATACAATAGCTGTAAAGTGCACATCTCCAGAGAGAATGCCTCTAATTCATCTCTAATTCGTCAGCGCCTGTCCAGGGTGGATGGCCAGACAAGAACTTGGCAGACATGACCTCACCCACACCAGGGCCCTGACGGGTAAGCAAAATGACCTTTAGGACAAATGCAGAGCAAGTCTTCATTTTTGTATAATACTGTATTGTTTAATTCGGGCTTTATTTGCCCAAGAAAACAAGTGCAGAGCTCTCTGGCATACAAAGCCACATACTGATGGATTACATTTGCTCTTTTGTAATTAAAGTCGGAGAGAACTCAGACCTTCCATTCTCTGAAGGCTATGAAAGTTCAGGTGGGCCTGGGACACTCAAGGCAGAGACCGCATTGGTAAGAGGAATCCTTTCCTTGAGGGCAGGAAGTCTCCGGTCTGTGCAGTTTCACCACACTGAACTGTAAGGATCTTAAAAAGGAGCAAATTGTGGGGCACCTGGATGGCTAAGTCGGTTAAGCATCTGCCTTTGGCTCTTGATCCTGGGGTCCTGGGATCGAGTCCCACATGGGGGGGGTGTCTCTGCTCCACGGGGAGTCTGCTTCTCCCTGTGAACTCCCCCACCTCCCATGCCCTACTCCCTCCACACCTCCTCTCCAGCTCATGCTTATACTATCTCTCTTTCTCTCTCTGAGATAAAGAAATAAAATCTTAAAAAAAAAAAAAGGAAGTGAATGTGTTGATTTCCCATCCTTTGTTAATGTCTTGGGATAAAGAAAAGTCAAGTTACCTTTCTCATCTGAGCCAGCAAGCCTTCGAACTCCTTCAGGTTCAGCGTCGTGCCGCTATAGGACGCAGAGCCATTTGCTGCTTTTCCCAGCCAATAAATGGTAACTAATACCTGCAAAACAAAACCAGGCACTAGAGCAGGAGAATTTTCCCTCAAGAATGACTTTTAAACTAAGGAATCAACAGTGCACCACTAAGAGCAAAGCAGAAAGGAGAGAATGTGCAACACTGATTTACAAAACCCAGCAACCATGAGGTACCCCTTCAATGTAAAATCATTTTAATAAGAATCCAATGCTCTATCAGTCAACACACACATGATTCAGTAGTTAAAATAAAGCTCCACTTTTAGGAAAAGTTTGGTTGTAAGAAAATGATCTCTAAGACAGCAAGAAGGGAAAGTAAATTCTCCAAATTCATTTTTCTGTAATAAAGTTTGCAAAAATTTTCAGAAACTCTGGCTCTTTACTTAGATGAGCATGAAATAGATTGTCAGTTCCTTCCAAAAGAAGTGCTGTTAAAGGCTTGCAATTCCTACTTGTGGGCACAGAAATGCTAAGTCAAACTATCCTGCTAAGTCCATCAGCAAAACCTCAAAGCAGAGATCCAGGTTAATTAGTGATTCATAGCACAAGAACACCACCATGTATCTAATTGAAATCAGAAGAAACAATGTAATCCAAAGTACGATCTTTAGCCACCTAACTTTGGGGGAGAGTCAGATTCCCACTCCTCAGAGATGGGAAATTTTCAGCTTGGACAAAATTATTGCCAATTAGATAACCTTGGATGCTTACAAATGTCCATGAACGTTCAACAGTCTGAAGCTACAGTCCTTGGGTCATTTTTTTTTCTGTCTTTCCAAAAATTTGTGCACAAAACCAAATGCTCTTTACAGTGATTATTCCATGAAGCCCAGAAGGCTGAAGGTGAGCTCCTTAAAAGCTGAATTCTTTGGATCTGAAGCTTACGGAAAAGCTATTATTTTATTTTCACATTTGGTCTTATTGCTTCAATCAGGAGGGAAGTGCTTGTTGTACTTGCCTTCCACGTGCTAGATCACGAAAGATATGTGTACATGGTTCCAGGTGGGAACACACCCAAAATATGGTTATGGGTATCAATGCTACGATGTGATTCGGTTTTCTACCTCTGTGGGAAAATCGCACTTCAGGAATCCTTCAAGACTTCCAGAAAGTCTTTTTAACATTGCTCGCTTACAAATAAATTTCCAGAGAAGAGACAATTCCAGATGGCAGGACGCTAACTAGGACCGTGAAATAACTAATGTGTGCTAAGAGTGCGAGGCCATTTTGGAAGGTGTAACAGGAACAACATAGAACTGTGTTGTGTTTTAGATTATGGGTTTTCTGATTTAAGACTGCATGATGAAAAATGGCATATATCCCTAGTTGTACAGAGGGAGGAAAGGAAGACAAGAATGTATTTGTCAATCAAATGTAACAGCAACCTGAAAATTTAAAAAAGGAGAGGTCGGTTGCAGTCAATTTTAAATTTTATATATAGGAGGTCATTTTTTTACATTCCTTAATTTAAACTTAAAATAAAAAGATAACTACTTGTTCTTTGAAAATAAGATCCAACTCCAAAAAGTTGATTTTGGGGAAGTGCTCATAAAAACAAAACATTTAATAAGGAAAAAAAAAAAAAAACCCAGAAAAAGTGCAGGCCCATGACAGTCAACACGATTTATATCACGCTGATCTTTTCCCTAAAAAATTGTGCCCAACTGCTTTATTTACTAACCCCACCAGTGCCAGCTGAGAGAAAGGAACTGATGTTCGTGCTGAGACAGATAGATCATCTTGTGGCTAAACAATGGAATTATAGAGGGCAAGCTTTCATTTCTTTGCTTCTAGAACGAGCCCTTATTAGAGAGACCTCCCCCATCTACATTTGGTATTTCTGTCACAGTGCTCGAATGTTCCATCCGGGACACCTCTACTCATTTGCGGAGAACTCTTCCAAACAAGCCCATATAACAGTCTCTGGAGCTAGGAGCTACATTTTACCCTTGAGCCATCAAAGTGAGGAGGAAAAACTTTTTGAAAAGCAAAGTCAAAACACTTACATTTTTCAGTTTCCTACTGTAATCAAGGCTCCTAAAGAAGGAAGAAGAAAAAAATCTGGTCAGAATGGCAGTAGCTTCATGATCATCCCTTACACACCTCTAAGATGTATGCAAAGCCAACAAATGTAATGAAATCTGCAGAATATAGTATTTTCCCTAAGGTCCATGATTAGCGATTTCAGGTACTAAATAAAATAAATAAATAAATAAAATAAATAAATAAAATAATAAATAAAATAAATAAATAAATAAATAAAATGTAGAAGGGCGGGATGGAATTAAACTTCCAAAATGCCCCGTGAAAAGACAAATGCTTTGTAACATCTGGAAAATGAAGGATTCCACAGAAAACTGGAACACTTGATATCTGTATTCTTGAAGCTCAACTGTTTAAAGTAAAATTTGCGCCTTGATTAAAGCCCACTGTCAAATCGGAATCTGACTACATTTTCCAAAAGCTTCGCACAACTAGTACCTTTAAAAATGGTCTAAAACTTCATAAAATAGACCTGAAAATACACATGGAAGATGCAGCTCTATGCAAATATTTGTTCCTATCTGCCATGGATATAAATCAGTATTGGGAATTAGCCATAAGGAGGAAAATATGTGTGTTACGTTTGAATAGACACATTTGAATAGACACATTCTTAAAAATACACGAATGTTTACTCTCAAACTATAAACAAACAAACAAAAAAAAGCTAGTTGGTGGTACTTTTGAAATTAAGAGTCTCTTACGGTTTGTTTCCCTCCGGATCCCATCTTGTTTCATTTATTCTTCTCCTACCCCTCAAACACCCAATGTTGCATCTCCACTTCCTCATATCAGGGAGATCATATGATAGTTGTCTTTCTCTGATTGGCTTATTTCGCTAAGCATGATACCCTCTAGTTCCATCCATGTCTTTGCAAATGGCAAGATTTCATTTCTTTTGATGGCTGCATAGTATTCCACTGTTTGTGATATATATATATATGTATATATATATATCACATCTTCTTTATCCATTCATCTGTTGATGGACATCTAGGTTCTTTCCATAGTTTGGCTATTGTGGATATTGCTGCTATAAACATTTCAGTGCACATGCCCCTTCGGATCACTACTTCTGTATCTTCAGGGTAAATACACAGTAGTGCAATTGCTGGGTCATAGGGTAGCTCTATTTTCATCAGGTTTACTATTTTTAACAGAAAAAAATATAGCATTATCTGCTGGATATTTGCCAGGATTTTTTTAACTTACAAAAATCCCAATGGAAAGAAAAAGAAATCTATGAAAGATTTGAAATTTCAGTGAAAAGTAAATTAAGAATAAGGAACATAAACATTTTCTGCATTGATAATAAAACTTCATGGACTAAAATTGTGACCCTGTTCTAAAAAAAAAATCATGCTTGACACATAGTAGGAGCTCACAAAATATTTGTTGAATGACTTCTACCTCACAACCAATTACATGAAAATGCTTCCAAATTTTTCAAGAGACATATTCGGAAGCAATCCAAAACCTTCCCTCATTTTCATCCAATTGCTTCAATTCCCTGGAATAATACTTGTTGCATTCCCTTCTGAATTGTGCTGTCATTTCCCACCAAGGTCATCTGGCATCCATTACAGGTAGAGTTCACAAAATTACACATGCAGTAATCATCTGCAGCTTTTCCCTCTATTTCTTTTCCTCCTTCTCTTCTTCCTTTCTTTTTCTTTCTTTTTTCTCTTTCTTTCTTTTCTCTCCCTCTCCGTCCGTCCCTCCCTTCCTCTTTTCCTTCAGTCTACTCAAGTTACTTCTCAAAAATTAAAGAAAAATTACCTACAATAAAAGCTAAACTAAAGAGATTTTTTTTTTTTAATAAAAACAATAGCAGGGAAGCATCAACATTTGCTCTGTGGGATTTACCCCTAGACCTTATTGCTTACACTATTAATTCCTGGGGTCAGTGGGATGTTTTCTATCTGTGCGAATGTTCTGCTCAGCTCTCAGAGGGTAAAGCAGAAGAATGTAGTGGTTCGACTTTACTCTACCATGGCTAGGAAGTCTACATATGTTGCAAATGTCCCCCCGTCTGGTGCCAAACGAAACCAGGATCATTTACAGAAAAGTTGTGAAGAAAGAGTGTATTCCGTGCCCTGCCCGTCACTGAAACTAGAGATGTTTTTCTCAGTACTATAAATGAATTTATGGCATAACTTGGATGTAAAATTCCTTATGTTCTTCTAGATACTCAAACTGTGAAATGAACATTTTTCTCCATAATTAATCCAGGTTTGGCATCCTGCAATGCTTGTGGACTGTTCCTCCCACCACACTCCTTCTTGCTCATCACCCTTCTAACACACCAGATACTTGTCTTTTTAAACATCAAGTTTGTTTCTCTTCGCCAGCCTTGCTACTTGATCTTCCTCTGCCTTGAGTGCTCTACAGATCTTGCCATGACTGGTTCTTGCTTCCTTCCACTCATGTCTCCATCCAGAGCCTTCAGCTGAAAGGCCACTTCTTCAGAGAAGTGGCTTGACTTGACTACTTCTGGACTGCTATCTTCTTCTTCCCCAGTTTTATTGAGATATAATTGGCATACGACATGGTATAAGTTAAAAGCACACACCACACGGTGATTTATGTACATATTGTGATGGTCACCATTTTTCACGCCATCTTTTCCCTCCTTCTTAGCACTGATCACTCCCTGCAGTTATCTTTTTGATTTGCTTGTTTATTACTTATTACTTATTTCCTGACACTGCATGTAAATTACACGTGAACAGGAAGCATTGGCTATCTTGTTCATTCTGTCTGTTGACCAGAAAGTATCTGACACCTAGTAGCTGCTCAGTAAATAGTTACTGAATGAATGAAAAATGATAAAATCATAGGGAAAAGTGGTAGAAAAGCACTGCTGAAAGAAAATAATAATGCTCAAGTAAAAGAAAAACTAAAAAGGAAGAAAATGAGGAGAAAGAATCCAAAAGAGGCGAGAGAAGGAAAGACAGGATAAAGAAGGAAAGGGAAGCACAGGGAAGAAAAGGAGATGGAGAAAGATGCAGCTGGAAAGATACAGAAAAATGACAGAGGGAAAGACACAGTAGAAGGAGAAGCCAGTAGAGTAATAGAGACATGGCAGTGTCTGTGTGCCATTGGTCTAAGGGACTTCTCCTCTTTGTGCTGTTTTCTGTGCCTTTTTCTTTGGAAGTTGGCTGAACCATCTTCCCAGATCTGAGCAAGCAGTGCACTGAGCAGGTTTTAAGTAGCATCATGCCTGTGAAGGCATTCTGTCCCATTCCGTCTTATAGTTGAAGACCCAGAGCCCTACTGAAGGAAAGGAACTTGCTTAGGATTGTATGCCTAGGGAGTAGCAGATTGGAGCCAGATCGCTGATTTCCTAATGCCCAGTTTTTTGTAGATAAGCAATAAAGGTAATATAAATTCTGAATTTCTAAAACCAAACTCCCTCAGAATTCTCCTGGTTTAGGGACATGTGGATTTAGAGTAGCTCCCCCCAAAAAGGAAAATGCAGCTGCCAACACCATCAAAACAAACTTTTCTCCACTATCCAAGCAATGCGTGTGTGACTAATTGTTATGATGTCATATAGTTATTATTGTTTCTGGTCACTTGCCACTCAAGTGAAACTATAAATATCAGATGAGTCAGAAACCATTTCCTAAAATGAGTAATTTATAGAGACTGGATTTAGGTGTAGTAATACTGGAGCATGTGATGTCTAAAATAAGGTGGGGGAGGGCGCCTGGGTGGCTCAGTGGGTTAAGCCTCTGCCTCCGGCTCAGGTCATGATCTCAGGGTCCTAGGATCGAGTCCCGCATGGGGCTCTATGCTCAGCAGGGAGCCTGCTTCCCCCCCACCCCCCACCTGCCTGCCTCTCTGCCTACTTGTGATCTCTCTCTGTGTGTCAAATAAAAAAATTAAACTTAAAAGAAAAATGAGGTGGGGGTGCCTGGGTGGTTCAGTGGATTAAGCATCTGACTTCAGCTTGGGTCATGATCTCAGGGTCATGGGATCCTGTCCTAGGGCTCCGTTCTCAGTGGAGAGTCTGCTCCTCCCTCTCTCTCTGCCCCTCCCCCTGCTCATGCTTTCTGAAATGAACAAATAAGTAAATATCTTAAAAATGAAGTTTATGGTGGTTTTCCATATTTGAATGCCATAATTTGTATTCTATTTTTGCCGCTAAGTAAAATTTTTCCAGGAGAAATATTAAAGGCACATTTACAACAGAGAAGTGTGATTTTTATATAATCAGTCACGGCTGACTCTCCCTTATTCCCAGTCATGAATCATAAACTCCAATATAAACTAACTTGATTTCATGCAGTAGTTTCCATTTTTTCCCCCCAATCAATATTGGCAAAGAGTATCAAATTAAGAGCTCTGAATTTTGGCTTCTCTCCCTTTTCTGTACCTCCATGATCAAATGACCCAAAAGTGATCAAAAGAAGTGTCACCAATCCACAGACCCTCTCTACGTAATTAAGTTTATTATTAAGGCATGTTCATGCCCAATATTATCGGACTGAAGTGGAACATGTTTCGTATGAAACGTGTAGAGTGGGAAGGATTTGTAGATAACGTAAAGTCGTCTCCGCCATCTCCTAAGGGCCTTTCTTCTCTCTACCCTGGTCAACAGCGACTCTCTTCCAGAGAAACACATTGGCTTTTCTCTCACTGTGCCATTCTTTCCCAAAAATTCTTTGGCCGCAAACACGGCTCAGTGAGTAGACACAGTCAACAACAGTCAAATGGCCAATGATCCATCTTCAAAGAACCCGATCACTGACATATGGGAAAACAGTTACAAATGTAAATGAGGAAGCAATTCCTCCATAATCTATTGCCCTCTTTGCATAATAAACAGTTTGGATCTGTTTACCAAGTTTGCAGGCTTCCAAGAGCCTATTCAAATGCCCAACTTGAGTGAATGAAGGCTTTCTGTCTAACACACACAGATTCTGTGCATATTTCTCTCTTGCCTCTCCCTCCAGTGAGTCTCACTTAACAATTTTCTCCTCTTTAACATTCTAACTCTCTATGTGTGACTTTCGCATTTCAAAGAAATTACATTTGACCTGAATGAAAGCTATACACGGAGGGAAGGCCACTGTGTCTTGTTTCGAAAGCCCGATTTTTACCTTCACATTTTTATTTTATTAGACATGTCCAATACTTGGCCTCTTAGCCCTTACAACATTATCACAAAGCTACAAATCAAACCATAACTAGGTTTCGCTTAAACATAAATATCGTGTTACTTACTTGACTGTTACTCTGTTGGACGTATCCTGTAGGTCACTAGGGTCAAAAAGTTGAGATTCTCTAAGGCCAAGCTCTTTACAACCTCTTAAGAACAAGATGATATTGTCCTAAAAGGGAAAAAAGAAATCCAAGTCTATGTTATTTTATATTATCTTTATGAACCAGCCCCTCCTCTTTAATAGTTCAAATTACCAGACAGATGTCAGTCATCATGACAGCAAGAGTCAGATCTAACTTTTGGCTTGTTGGATAATAAAATCATACTTGGTTAGGATATGCCAAGGTAAACAGACACTTTCAATCTTCTAAAACCACAGCCATGCCCAATTCATTTTTTCCTCTTTACCTTAACACATTTGTATAAAACTGCAAGTAAAATATCACTGTAAAGCATAACATCGCATCTTTGGGGGGCCAGTACTCATAGCCAGGGAGCCCCTAAAACTTCCAAGTTTTGTCCATGTCTTATTGCTAGAGCTTGGTTCAAACACTAATGTATTTTTTCAAAAATTGGTTTTAGTAGCCAAATGTCATCAACAGGTTCTTTAGATTGACCTTTCTAAATATATTCTTTTTTTTTTTTTTTTAAGATTTTATTTATTTATTTGTCAGAGTAAGCACAGGCAGACAGAGTGGCAGGCAGAGGCAGATGGAGAAGCAGGCTCCTGCTGAGCAAGGAGCCCGATGTGGGACTCGATCCCAGGATGCTGGGATCAGGACCTGAGCCAAAGGCAGCGGCTTAACCAACTGAGCCACCCAGGTGTCCCTCTAAATATATTCTTTATCAGCAGGTTTTGAGTGATAATACCTCTCTGTGGACTATGTATTGAGTTAAATGGGGAAAAAAAAATTAGACTGGGAAAATTTAGACTTAATAGTGAAGGGGGGAAAGAGGAGCAAGGAAAGCTTTGGAAAATAATGCAAAAGACCTTTTCAGAGTGAACATTTTCTCCAGCAGGTACATATTTTCTTTGAACTGGCAGGTATCAGGCACAACTGAGAATTAAGGGTCCTGCCCTTCATCTGTTGGGAGTCAAGAAAAAGCAGATGGCTCTGGAAGGGATTACAACTGTGGGTCACTCTTTTGGAACACCAGGGTATTAGCAGCAGCCTGCTGGGTTGCAAGTTCCTAATTGTCCTCTTTCTAGAAGGCTTCCAACAGCTAACTGGTCCCATCAGTCAGAGAAGAATAATAAAGATTGGCTCCTGGAGGGCCAGACCTGTGTGAATCCATTTGAAAACTCTAAGAAAGTTGCTACAAAAATCAGAAATGATGGTGATAGTTACTGAATCCTATACTTATGCAAGCACAGTGCGACAAAGCAAACAAAAGGCATGGTATTTCCCAATCACCCAGTCTACAGGTAAGATTCTAAGATGACCAGAACGCTGCTTCCTGGCGTATGCACCCTGCATAATCGCCTCCCTTAGAGAGCAAGTAGGACCTGTGAATGTGATGGGTACCACTCTGTGATTACCTTGCTAACCAGTGGGCTCTGAGTTAATCAAAAGGAAGATTATCTGATTGGGCCTGACATAATCAGGGGAGGATTTCAAAGAAAGTGAATAGAATTCCTGGTGGCCAAGAGGTCTATGGCTGCAAGGAGATGGATTCTGCCAACACCCACATAAGCTTCCAAACCTATCTGAGGTTTGGAAGCTCAGATAGAACGTCAGCCCCCACGATCACCTTGATTTCAGCCCCTTGAGACTCTGAGCAAAGGTCATGCCATGTCCATACTTCTGATCTACAGAAACTAAGATAAGAAATGGATGTTGATTTAAGCCTCTAAGCTTATAGTAATTTTTTATGCAGCAACAAAAAATTAATAAACACAAGCACAAAACAGTAAGAGTAATAGCAATAAATCATTAACCTTTATATAAGTGTTATATGCCAAATATTGCCCCAAGAGATTTATATATGCTCACTCATGTAATCCTATACAACCTTGGTAGGCACTTAGTAGGCACTTACTATCATCCTCATTCATGGGTGAACAATCTGAGGCACAGAACAGTCAAGCACCTTGCTCAAGGTCAAACAGCCAGCAAACGATGGAGGTGCCAACAAATGGTATATAAGACAAATGGAAGCATCAAATCTGAGGCTGGCACCAAAGGAAGTTAGGGGCTAATCACAGAGGGCCTTGACGGCCCCAGAAGGGAGGCTGTGGAAATCGGAGAGGGGCTGTAATCTGAGAAATGATGCTCAGATCTGCAGCAGAAGCAGACTGCTGGGGGCAGGCACAGGGGAAGGGAAAGGGTATGAAGGACTTCAGGGGATTCAGACAGGAGGCAGGGGAACCCATGAGGACAGACCACAATCTCACCCCCGTCCACATGGAGGGTGGTCCCTCCCAGAATGCCTTCTTTCCCATGTTTTTCCTGCGTCCCTGGATTTTCTTCAGCAGTCACAAGACCCAGGTCACTCACAAGCCCTCTTGGAGAATGACAAGGAGCTGGTCATAGTGTGAAGTTAGCCAAACCCGGTCAGGCTCTCCTTCAATTACTTCGTGTGTTTTAAAATTATCAAATTTTTCCTTGAAGTTTTTTTTCTATTCCCCCCACCCTCACACATGTCCAGAGCTTTATTGGATGCTCACGTGCATCTCTTCCATGGCAGGCAACTGTCTTCCTGGTGGGTCTGTGAGCTCTGAGGGCTTCTTTCCCAGAGGAAAACAATGGACGGGTCTTGGTATTCTCTGGGAGTCGTCTGGGCTCACAATAGGACTAACCTGTGATCAGCCTGGAGACCCTTAAGAAGCATGTGACTGTGGTACCTTAGTTCCTTAAGAAAGGCAAGCAGGTGCCCTTCCCTTACGCCCTCCCAGATGTGCCCTCGAGTACCACCCTATCTTCATCACACAGACTGCAACCGCCATATTGCCTGCTGGGCTGGACACTTCGGACTGGGAGATTTAAGGAACTTCAGGTCTCCTGCTAGCCCCTTTCTGCAACCTGATGACACTGGACGGGAGCCAGACCCAGTAAGAAGAAAACCAGAAGAAAATGCTCCACAGGCAAGAGCTAACAGGGGCAGCAGCCAGAGTAGGTAAACATGACTGTGCCTTTAATTACATAAAATGCATCCTGCAAATTCCCACCTGCCTTGATCTTCGCACTGAGATTTTTCCACATTTACAGTTCGAAGCAAAACCCACATCTTAGTGTGTTAGCTCCAGAAGCCAAGCAGTACAACACGTCTCAAACCCGCAGGAGGAGAAGTGAAAGTCACTGATTTACGACAATGACCATTATATTAGCTCTCATTATCATAGTATTACAAACCTATTAAAACTTAGGAAGGCTTCAAAAAAAGTTTTTAAGGGACTCTTCAAAAAAGTCAATGTCATTAAAAAAAATTGGACAGGACAGAGACATGAGGGCCAAATGTAACTGATGACTTCTAATTAGATCCTAGAGGCAAAAAGGAATATAAGGCCATAAACATCTATTTTAAAAGCAGACTGTATGTTGGATGATATTGCTGAATGCATGTTAATTTTCTCAGGCAGGATGATGATGATATTGCAATTATATAAGAGAAGGCCTTCATTTTTAAGCAAATATATACATTATTTAGGGGCAATTTATCATAATGCCTGTGACCATTTCAAATGGTCAGGGGGAAAAAATAAGGGTATGTGCATATAAGAAAGAGAGAGAGAGAGAGAAAATGTTTACCCATCATGGAAAAAGAGACAAAGCAAATATGGCAAAATATTAGCAATTGGTGAATCTAAATTAGGGATTGGTGAACTTTTTCCTGTGAAAGCCTAGGTAGTAAATATGACTTTGTGGGCCTGGAATGGTCTCTGTCAGAATGACTCAATTCTGTCACTGTAGCCAGACGATGCGTGAATGAATGAAAGCGGGTATATTCTGACACGTCTTATTTACAAAAGCAGGCCCTGGGCTGGATTTGGCCCACAGGTCCTATTCCAGGAGAGTGAGGTGCAGGGATTCATCATGTCACGCTTTCAACTTCTCTGTACCTTTGAACACTTTCCAAAAAAAAGGTTTGAAGAGAAGGTTTTTTTAAATGTGTAGAAGCATGGGGCGCCTGGGTGGCTCAGTCAGTTAAGCATCAGACTCTTGGTTTCGGCTCAGGTCATGATCTCAGGGTTGTGAGATCTCGTGCCGTGTCGGGCTCCCTGCTCAGCATGGATCTGCTTGGGAGTCTCTCCTCCCTCCCCGTCCCTGCCCCCACTCGCACTCTCTTTCTCGCTCTCTAAAAATAAATAAATACAATCTTAAAAAAAATTTTTTTTTTTTGTAGAAGCGTATTCAACGACATCACATGGCTGGCAAGCCCAGTGTCGTGAAACTCAAGGAGAGAATAATGGTTGCCTCAGGGACGACTACTGCAAGCCACTGAGGTAAATGCCCCAGCAACACTGATGGAAAGTTACCACCTCTAGCTAACCTAAAAGGACTGTAACTTGAGTCTCAGTTCAACCCAGATGCTTAACATCAAGTTCTTAAGAGAGTCCATTTTGGGCTAGACCCATACTAACATGCCCATTCATACTGCTGCTTGCGCAACTACCATGTACACATTCCTCCTCGATCCTGCTTCAGTGGCTTCCCGTTTCATTAATTTGTGGGCCTGCTCTGTGCGTGAAAACACTCCTCAGGGCTCGGGGGTTAAGGCCTGTGCTCTCCGCCCTCCCCAGGGCCTCTTCTCTGAAAAAGGTCCTTGTACTTTGCCACCTTCTTTTCTTGCTTCAAAATCAAGACGAAGGCAAGCCCAGAATGGTCTCTACCTCCAGAGTACAGCACTGTCCCTGGAATTAAGTAGGTACTCACTAAATATTTAGAATAAATTAAGTACTGCGTTCTAAGGACTAGACAAGAATGAAAAAATAAGTTCCTTATCCTCATGGAGCTGACATTCAAGTATGTGAAATAATAAAGACTCAACAACCAAAGTGTCTTATCCTCTGGGTTAATGTCCATGATATATTAGATAGCTGGATTTGTTCAAGACACCCCTAAACAGAGGTCTGCCTTCCAATTAGACAGTGGAAATGAGGGGCACCTGGGTGGCTCAGTCAGTTGAGCATCTCTTGATTTGGGCTCAGGTCAGGATCTCAGGGTCATGAGATCAAACCCCACAACAGGATCCATGCTGGGTGAGAAGCCTGCTTAAGATTCTCTCTCCCTCTGGGGCACCTGGGTGGCTCAGTTGGTTAAGTGGCTGCCTTCGGCTCAGAACATGGTCTCAGGGTCCTGGGATCGAGTCCCACATTGGGCTCCCTGCTCAGCAGGGAATCTCCTTCTCCCTCTCTCTCTGCCTGCTGCTCTGCCTGCTTGTGATCTCTGTCAAATAAATAAATAAAATCTTTTTTAAAAAATGGGGGGGGGGGAGACAGTGGAAGTGAGAGAAGAACACACATATCAAGGGATTCAGCAAAACAGCTTTGGAGTACAAAGATCTCCGGTTAGAATTCCAGTCTCAACCATTTATTACCTTGTGGCCTTGGGCATCGTCCCTGACCTTTCAGATCCTCCAGATTCCGAATCTGAAAGGTGGGGGGTGCCATCAACCTTTCAGAGACATCAGAACGACAGAAGATCTAGATTAACAACACAGCCCAACATCAGCACCTTCCACGAAAAACAGATACAGTGTCTATTTATAGCTCTTGCCAATGACATGGGAAATGGTTTTAAAAAAAAAGGAAAGGAAATTTAAAAACTTTAGTTACTGTGATTGTTCAGTTACTGTTATTAGCTGCCAGCTCAGCACTTTTCTACGGGCTGCCTCAAATTTACTCACAAGCTGTGTACCAAAAGTCCATTTGTAAGGTAGTTGCTCATTGGTAATTATCTCACGGAAATCATCTATCTTTGCTTGGCGGTTCCCAGAACCACAAATGCCTACTTAGTCCAAAATGTACCTGAAAGGGAGTATTAATTCTATTATGAACCCACCTGATGAGCAGAACAACATTCCAGGGGGAAAGCACAAGTACTAAGAAAAGCCAAGCAACAGCCCTCTTGGCTGAAGTAGGATGCAGGATCCCAGAGGCCACAGAAAAGGCTTCTTCAGCCCCAAGTAGTATGACGGGAGGAAGGACGGGAGGAGGATGGGTCACCCATTCATATCCGTGTAACCCTGAGACATGCCACGGCCAGATCCTTTCTCCCATTTGTCTTCACATGGCAGGCAAGGACCCGTGGCTACCTCTCCCTTTCTCTAGCTGTCATTTCCAATCGGAAAGGGACTTCTCTGTCTCCTTGATCCGCTCTGGAACAGCATGCAGCTTTCTGTCTCAGGGGAAGGCTCTAGCACGTAATGGTTCTCTAGGGAAACCAGGCACGTGGGAAGCAGCTCCCTTGGCTTTCTTTCCTTTACAGCCAGTAGGGATAGGTCAACAGGATGGTGGATTTGGAGTTCACAGAAAATGAAGGCAAGGCTCCTTTGTGTTTCAAACGGACCCAGACGCCTACATGGCAGGTATTTAAAATTCCATATATAAAAAGCATCCCTATAATTTTCTGTTTCGATAGATGAAAAGACCAGGTGGAGATATCAAAATGCAAACTGGAATTATATCTGCCGATTTTCTTATTTTAATACGTTTTCTATAATATATAGATATAATACATATTTGCTTTAAAAATCTTTAGGCTAGCTCAAAAAGATCTGCAAGCATATCAGAGAAGATCAAATCTTTTTGGGAAATCAAAAACACTCCTGTTACTTTTCTATTCTATCTATAAGGCTTTCTTCTTCTTTTTTTTTTTTTTAACAAAAACGGGATTTTTGTTAGGTTTTCTACATTTGAAGCAAACAAACTGCCTTTAGCAGAAAAGGCATTACAAAATTCAGGACTTAAGGAATACAATACCAAAAGATCTCCAGGAACCTACCCCGCAATTCATAGAATTTGGGGATTTCCTGTACCTGCCTTGTGTTCACAGTTGCTCTCCCAGCCTGTATAGGTTCCAGTCAAGCTCCAGCCGCTGGCAGGTGCCCAGAACAATCAGCACTGACCAGACTTTCAATGCATTTATATTTGCCGGGGCTGCTTAATGAGGATAGCAGGCCTTCCATGGGGAGGTGGCTTGTTCTGCTTGAGACGGGAGGGTTGGGGGGGGAAGAGGGGAGATTCTGGGGAAGGCTGATCCAGAAGGTGGCAGCTGGGTAACTGCTTGAAGGAGCAGAAAGTAATTTATGGGTGGGAAATGAGCAGAAGCATGGCGGGTGGCAGGGAGAGAAGGAAAAGCTGGGGAGAGGAAGAAAGTCACGAGAGGGGAGCTAGAGGCGTGTGTGGGAGCTCTGTGAAGGATCTGGACGGTTGTCTAGGTGATGGATAATTAAGGCCAGTTGATAAGGACAGAAGGAGTCTGGGGATCCGACCTTAGTTTACAGAGACTGTGTCCAGTGGTAGTGGGAGAGATCCATTGGGTAGAGGGGACAGGGTCCCCTTAAGAGATTATTACAAGAGCTCAGGGAGAGATGTGGAAAGCCTGAACTCACCCAGAAGCTGTAAGAACAGAAAAAAGGAGGCAACTGTGAGCAGCCCTGTTGGCTTGGCAGTTGAGTGGGTTTGAGAGTAGAGAACGATGAGGAGGAGGGGGTTGAGGCAATGCTGAGATTTTTAGCCATTGAGACCATCTGAAGGAAAAGAGGAGGGGGAGATTTATGAGACTCAGAAATGATAAAGTCTGGAACATATATTCAAAGAACCACAGCCCTTTGGGAGTTTATATTTGGGTCTGGAGTTCAGTAGGGAAGCTCCGCGGGAATATGCAGGTTTAGAAATTACCAGGAAGGACATGCCTGTTGCAGAAGGAGGGGAGGGCATCATACTGCTCAGGGGAGTTCAGACAGAAAAGGAGGGACTAAAACAGGACCATCCAGAACGCCAATATCTAAAGATTTGAGGAGCCCGTTATGACTGAGGAGAAGCAAATGAGAGTAGAAGAAGAGCCAGGTAACATGGCCAGGGAAGCCAAACAAGAGCATTGTTCAGGGAGCCTGTATGTCCAGGGCCAAATGCTGCAGTGTCACCTCCAGAGTCCCCATGCTGCCGCCTCCTGGCCACATAGCCATGGTCAAGTTGTTTAACCGGTCCCCGCCTCAGTTTCCTCTTCTAAAAGCACAAATGCTCAAAATGGCCTCCAAAGCCCTATAGAACCTGCTGCTCACTACCTCTCCGACCTCATCTCTACCACTCTCCCTCTCGGCAGACACAACTCTGCGCTGCTCTTCTTCTTACTTAGATATTACCTAAAACAATCTCCGGTATATGATAAGTACACATTCAACAAATATTCATGGAATGAATGAACGACCATAAAAAATGGGGACACTCATCATATCATAGGGCCCTGTGTGAAGTTAAGTCAGAAAATACACATAAAGTGCTCAGAAGAGAACAATGTTCGGCACAATGGAGGTTTTCCGTTATGGTATTTACTTCTATCAGAATGAAAACTGTTCAGTCATCAATGAATAGACGTTCTGATTAAAAAGGACTTTACTGACTTCTGGGAGAACTTCAGTGCAATGACAGGGTATAAACCAGATTGCAGAAAATTCAGAGGTCAGTGTAGAACCAAGACAATGGAGAATACAGACAGAGACACCTTTGGGAAGTTTGGCGGAGAAAGGTATGATGGGTCAAAAGATGGTTGGCCAATTATTTCTTTCAGGCAAGCTGCAGGTCAGGAGAAACATGGCACCCTCCTTGACCCAGAGCTTCCTTGCCCCTCCCAGACCACCATTTTGGTCTTACCATCCTCAGGAGCAATCCTCATTTCATCTGAGCTTTGAGCCATCCATTCTCGATCATAACGCTCTTCTGTTCTCCTCATTATTTCTGTCACAATCATGGGGGACTGTGGTGCCAACCTCACCACTCAACAGAGTCAACATTTTATGTGACTTTAAACTCTCCATGGGCAGCCTGTTCGATAACCTGGCTTTACAGTTCTTTGACTTCTTGGATTCCAACAGTTTTTACTGACGCACTCCATTTCAGGATCATAACCGTCCCCTATACCTAGCCTGTGGAATTTTAAACTCCAACATCGTACTCTGGATTTCGCGCCCCCTTCCTCCAGACTTCTCACTCCTTCTCTCCCGTAAGGCCCCCTCTTTCATCTCCAGATGCTGCCCTTCTCTCTCAGCCCATTTTCCTCTCCCCTCACTGCCCGCTTTCCTTTGTGATGCAGTCCAGACGGGTGAGACTACTCTACCACTCCACTTCGGTATCTTCCACATCCCCACCTCTCTCTCTTTCTGCGAGGGAGTGAAGGCTAGGGAAAGGAAATAGCGCAGGTGGAACAGTTGACCTTGGAGATGAGCTTGGAGGGCAGTCAACCCAACCATCTCTGGCCTCTACTTGAAGAGGGATCAGGTGTGTCCACTCCCCGTGTTTCTCCATGGAGAGACAATGCTTCCGGCCCCTCACGCTTCCTCTGCCTGCCTGTATTGCTACAAGAAATGGGGCATGCTCAGCCCAGCCAGTTTGGGTTTCCTCTCCGTGGAAGTCAGCCTGTCTGTAAGACATATGTGTCCTGTCTGTTTCTGCCATGTGGTAAGAGGCCTTTCTCTGTGGGGGAGGCCTGCGGTTGTCCAGCTGTGCCAGGAATGGGTGGATAAATTTGTTTAATTCAGGAGTGAGGATTAGCAAACCCTCTTGGCTGCAGCTTGAAACCCAGGCTCTCCTATGTGTTTCAAGAGAAGTAAAGCTGACATTTTGGTCTCTCTCTGCCTCCTGTGTTTATTCCTCAGCTGGAAGGGGAAGAGAGGAGTATTATTTACTGATCACCCTAAATCCCTAGTGATCTGCTACTCCTGTGCTACTGGAAATAATGGGGCTGTTATTGGGTCTGGAGCTGCTATAAATTTATACGCTCCCACCTCACTGGGCCCCTTGGATCCACTTGGTAATCCTTCTGGGGGTCCCTGGTCAGCCCCTCTCCCAATCCTTGCTGAGGTTTTTACATGCTTCCTCTGCCTTCTAAAATCTCTCTATCATGCCTTCATCTTTTCCTCCACCAACACAGAGAGGTCATTAGCCCCCAGGAGCTAAATCCCTTCATTCCCCTGATCCCAGAATCTATATATAAAAACTTCTTAAAAAAAATATAAAGTTGGATATTGTAAGGCATGTGAAAACAATCTGTTAAAATTTTTTCAGCAATGGGGGCAAAATATAAGTCTCTGTTAAAGCGAAGATCCAACAGCCAGTGGCTATGCTACATTAATTTTAATTTATTGTTAAAATTTACTCAAAGATATTTATTGCAAACTTATTGCATGAAAGGCAATGTAATGTGCTAGGTCCTTTGGGCAGGAACAGGTCATGGCTAGAGCTGGGACTCTTAATTTGCAAGTGAGAGAGAAACCTGGCTGGAAATAGACAAATACCAGATTATAGAACCCAGTACTGGGGCACCTGGGTTGGCTCAGTGGGTTAAACCTCTGCCTTCGGCTCAAGTCATGATCTCAGGGTCCTGGGATCGAGCCCCACGTTGGGCTCTCTGCTCAGTGGGGAGCTTGCTTCCCCCTCTTTCTGCCTGCTTCTCTGCCTGCTTGTGATCCCTCTCTCTCTGTCAAATAGATAAATAAAATCTTAAAAAAGAAAAAAAAGAACCCAGTACCTCCCAGCCACAGGGGAGTGGGGATGCAGCTGACCCTTTGAAACCACTGGAAACCAGGGCCTTGTGGGTCTGGAAGCTGGAATTGCTTCATTTCTTGTCTGCTCATTCTGCAAGTTACCTGATTTACTTTCACTGCAGACACGTTTCCTCCACATAGATCCCTAGATCCCAAGCTTCATGTATGAAGGCTGTCACCCTCCCAAGAGGACGAATTCTCTTTTTCACTTGCGGTTCAAAAAAAATCCCAGGAAAAGATCCTTACGGGCCTGCCTAGGGTGAGGTTCCCTCCTACAGTGACTGATGGGATGGGGTGAAAGAGATCAGAATCACTTTTAATCAATGGCAGAGGTAAGGGTAGAGGCAGAAGTTTCAAAGAAGGAGAATGACTCCCTAGTAAGGGGACCCAGGGCAGACAAAGCTAGCAACACTGGCCACTTTCACAAGAGTGAACCAGGTGTGGATTTTTCTCTTAAAGATCTTACGGAGTAGAGTACAGAATTGCTACTACCATTTTGTAGCATTCTAAATATAGCTGATCAAATTTAGTTTTCCTTTAAAGATGTTCTTTTGAAAGAGCCTATACCCTAAGCTGGAATGCTGCCTCATTTTCCCAAACGTAACAGGCTTGATGCCAAGGACAGCCAACCACAGAATGAAGCAAACGTAATTAATGAGCTGACTCTGTTGGAAGAGCTTTCAAGCACAGCTCCTGGTCAATACAGTGACTGTAGCCTAGCTCGTCTTCCTACAGGATGTTTGGGGAAACAGAGTGCCCAGCCCCAAAGGCTCCAGTGCCTTGATTTTCTCTCTCTTTTTGGATTCCAAATTCATGGCCATCCACATAGCAGCAGCTTCTCCTCTTCAGAACTTGACATTCAAACCTACTCAAACATAGTACTATCTCAGGAGAATGCGGATTCCAGCCTATCAGAAAAGCTGTCTAGATTCCAAGGCTTCTATCTCTCCCCCAAATGATCAAACTATTCCCCAAACTCCTCAGACTGGACCTAAAACATAACATAAGTGTTATTGTTACATTGCCAGATGGTTTTCCAGCATCATTCATTCACTGCATTGGGGAATTTAATGAAAAATAGCTTTGCATTATGGTGGAATAAAACTGCTGAAACTATCATCCCTCATTAAGCAATACTCATATACTTGACATGTAACATACGACTTGTGCATTTCTTAGGGCAGCGATAGTCCAACCGGAGTCCCTGGATGGTTTGCCCAGGATGAGATAAAGGCAGAGCCAGAAATGAGTTTCTAGAAACTTCTGTAACGATTTGGCAATCTATCTATATCCAAGCATGTGATTAACACACACATCTCACTGAAGAAGGTCTACACCATTCTGGATGCCTATGTGCCTTTAGTATTATATGAATAGCATTCGAATCATGTATCAGTCCAACTGAATTAGAAATAAACAACAACAAAATGCTACTCAAATCTGCAGTGAGATGCCATTTGACACCCAGCAGAATGGCTATTAAAAAAAATACAAGGAACAAGTTATCTGGGTGGCTCAGTGGGTTAAGCTTCTGTCTTTGGCTCAGGTCATGATCTCAGCATCCTGGAATCAAGCACTGCATCGGGCTCTCTGCTCAGCACAGAGCCTGCTTCCTCCTCTCTCTCTGCCTGCCTCTTTGCCTACTTGGGATCTCTCTCTGTCAAATAAATAAATAAAATCTTGGGGAAAAAAATACAAGGAACATAATAGTGTTGGCAAGGATGTGAAGAAACTGGAATCCCTGTGCATTGCTGGTGGGAATGTAAAATGGTATAGCTTCTGTAGAAGACACTTTGGCAGATCTTAAAAAGATAAACACAGAGTTCTGATATGAGCCAGCAATTCCCCTTCTAGGTATATACCCTGGAGAAGTATATACCCAAAAGAACTGGAAGGAGGGATTCAAACAGATTCTTGTACATCAATGTTCATGTTCACAGTACCCAGAACATGGAAACAAGGCAAACCATCTGGACAGAGGGATGGATAAACAAAATGCGACAGATACACCCAATGGAATATCATTCAGTCTTGAAAAAGAAGGGAATCCTGAGACATGCTGCAAGATGGATGAACCTTGAAGATACTGTGTTAAGTGAAATAAGCCAGATGCAAAAGGATAAATACGGCCCGATTCCCCTTGTAGGAGGTACCTAGAACAGGGAAATTCATAGATACAGAATGGATAATGGAGGTTACCAGGGGCTAGGAATTCAGATGAGTGGAGTTATAATTTAATGGGTATGGGGTTTCAGTGTGAGATGATGAATAAGTTCTAAAAATGGATAGTGATGATTGCAACAACACGGCTCGTGTACCTCATGCCAATGAACTGGATGCCTAAAAATGATTCAAATGGTAAATTTTATGTTATGTATATTTTGCCACAATAAAAAATGCACACACCCCTCCACCCAACAACAAAATTTGCTCTTCATCATAATAGTTGCAAATCCCTGTCCTAAGAGTATCCACATCCTCAGGGGTCCTGGATCAAATAAAACCTGGAAAGTGCTGCCCCATCCTTGGAGTTCACAGTACTTAGGACTAACAGTTCTGAGAAACCCCCTCTACTCTGTTTATTTGAAACTCTTCATTTGAATTCGACACTTCCTAAACTCACTGGACTTCAGGATCCTTTCCGTCCCCCTATGCACCTTCTGGTATAACAAAACATACATAGATGCTGAGCTCCAGAAGAACGACTAAAACATGGCTCATACTTTCAAGCTGCACACAATTAAGAGTAAAAGAGTCATCATACTCAGGTTGTGGTCCTAATCTAGAGCCGTCAGCCTTTGCTCCGACCCTCCCCTCAGTTCCTGTATGGGCAATGCCAAGCCCCACAACACAGCAGGCTAACAGAAGTTCAACAGCCAGATCCTGGGTCATCTCTGCCTCCCTCAAGCTTCCCAATAAGGGTATGTTTGACATCTGTCTTTCTAGAGCTGCAAGTGAAGTCAACGATTTACTAGTCAGAATGACCCCAGGAACAAAGTACTTTGTGGTCCAGGTCAGACATATGGAGGACATTAGAAAAAGAAACAGGCTTTTAGAAGGCAAATGAGTGTGCAAAGCAGGAGCCATATTGATAGCTCTAAATACCATTACCCCTATCATATTTAGAGGTCACAACCTCTCTACTGAGAAGACAAAAAAGCCAGCAAGAGAGGAAATACCACAAAGTAAAACACCAAAATCAACCTTTGCACTCATCAACACACACTGAGGTCTGAAGTAATTTTAGTATTTAAAATTTTTGGCTGGAGGAAAGTTTGCTTCAAACGTTCTGCTGATATTAAACCACATGTGAAAAGGAAGAAGAGGTATGCAGGGTAGGAATTTGAAGCAAAAAAAGAGAGAGAGAGAGAGAGAAAATCTGGTGAAAACATCACTGCCATTCTTTTTATTCTTTCAAGTTTATCAGATTCTTAACCCAAGTCGGGGCCCCCCTTAACTACTCCAATTTTTTTTTTCTATGTAATTCAAAAAAGGTGTGGAGGAAAGATTATCTTCAAATAACTCTAGATTCTCCACTTTGTAATCATGCACAAGTGGAAACCACATTTCATCCTCAAGAAACATTAAAAAAAGAAGTATATTCAAAATAATAAATTTTCCACAGATACTAGCTTCCTCTTTGCAAGTTAGTGTTCACCCTAATTTATGCAATAAATCTAATGGGCAAGTTATCTCTCACAAATAGCACCTATCACATTCTTGGCATCTGGAAAGAGTTAACACGTTGCATATGCTGTTCGTGTTCACACAACAAGGTATTGGAGAAAAAAAAAAAAAATCACCAGAGCACCAGAGCGGGGTGGAAGAGGGGGACCGGAGGAATGCAGAGGGCCACCAATGTGGCACAAAGAGCCCTCTCCCCCAACCACCCGGAGTTTTAAAGTTGTATCCAGGGGGCTGGAACCAAAGGACAAAAAGTACTGAGGCCCTGTAAGATGTTTGGGGCTTTGCAATTTCCAACACATTTAACTCCAGCAACCCAGCCCCCATGATGCCTACCTTAACAGATGTGGAAAAGGATGGGATTTAAAATAAGTTCAGCTGAAAAAAATAAAATAAAATAAGTTCAGCTGAGTGTATTGTTTAATGGTACAGGATTCCTGTCCGGGATCCTGAGAAAGTTCTGAAGGTGACTGGTAAACACAGCACAATGTGTGTGTTCTTCATGCTACATTTTTAAAATGTTGTACACTGAATAAATGGTTAAAATGGTAAAATGTTGTTATGTGTATTTTACCACAAGGAAAAAAAGTAAGTTCAGTAACGTCCCAAGGTTATACAGTGTGTCCGTGACAAAGCTAGAGGTATGCCAGTCTGACCCCCAAGCCCATAGCCTTTCCCTGTATCTCTCAAAAATAATGATAAAGATCATGGTGAGAATAATAAGTATCATCATCCTCATCCTCACTTCATCCTTATCCTCCTTGTCATCTGTTTCCTTTTTTAAAAAAATATTTTGTTTTGGGCACCTGGGTGGCTCAGTGGGTTAAGCCGCTGCCTTCGGCTCAGGTCATGATCTCAGGGTCCTGGGATCGAGTCCCGCATCGGGCTCTCTGCTCAGCAGGGGGCCTGCTTCCCTTCCTCTCTCTCTCTGCCTGCCTCTCTGCCTATTTGGGATCTCTGTCTGTCAAATAAATAAATAAAATCTTTAAAAAATATATTTTGTTTTGAGAGAGAGAGTGCATTCGGGGCGGGGGGTGGGGCAGAGGGAGAGGGAGAGAGAGCATCTCAAGCAGATTCCATGCTGAGCGTGAAACCGGATGCAAGGTTCAATCCCACAACTGGGAGATCATGACCTGAGCTGCAATCAAGAGTCAGTCGGTCACGCAACCAACTGAGCCACCCAGGCGCCCCTCATCATCTACTTCTTGAGTGCGTTCTTTGTGCGAGATGCTATCCAAGCACTTCATGTGTCTTTATATACTAAATGCTCACCACAACCCTCCCAGGGAGAGATTACCATTACCCCTGTCTTCCAGATAAGAAAGTGAAGTACAGAGAGGTGATGCTGCTTCCTCAAGGGGGCACAGCGAACCGAAGCCAGGCCATCTGATCCCAGATTCCCTCCTCTCTACCGCATCACTGCACTGCCTCTCGGCATACAAACTGATGCACACAGCACATGAAGGCACAAACCTCCTTCGTCTCAAGATTATTCACAAACCAAAAATGTCGCTAGGTCATAAATAATGTTTAGACGAGTCCACAAATGTTAGTTCACACATAGTCTCTGAGGAAGATATTCTAAAGATGGCTTCAACACTCCCTTCTAGAAGGTCTTTCATGTGGCTCTGGGTCATGCTCCTTTGGTACTGTCTGAACCACTCTGGGAGACATGCACCCAGCTCTGTGCTCTGGTTGGACTCCATGACTTACTTTCCCATTGAATTATGAGTTCTGATGCATGAATTCATGCTCATGTGTGTACCCACTATTGTAAGATTTGAACTGTGCTTAGTATGTATCTTCGGTAAGTTGGTCTTAGTTCACCTGGAATAGTTTAAATAATATTACTACGCTCTGTTCTTTGAAGGTTAGCTCTGTAACCATGTTGTTCTAGAATCTTTGTAAAGGGTAACTCTTTAACTTTCCAGTCTCTTCTATGGTTAATTCAGTATCTTCAGTGTTTCGACTGTTCCCAGCAGCAATTTTGATCATTTATATTTTGCTAAGAAGTCATCCTTTTCTGTTGGTTTTCAACCCCTTGACACCAGGTTTGTTTATACAACACCCAAATTTTTAATTTTTCTTTTATCTATTGTTCTGCCATTTCTTTTCCTTTTTTTTTTAATCTTTGTTTTTTCATTCTCTTGCTATCATGTTTTATCCTTAATTGGACTTGCAAGGGGTTTATCTATTTTATTGGTCTTTCCAAAAGACCAGCTTTGGGATTTATTTATCGATTATTTTATCCCTTCTTTTTTTTATTTTAATGCCAGCATAGTTAACATACAGTGTTATAGTTTCAGATGTATCATATAATTATCCCATTAATTAATCAATTAATTATTAAAATCCCTTTTAAAAAATTTTATCTTTAAGTAATCTCTACACCCAATATGGGGTCGGAACTCATGACCCTGAGATCCTCAAGAGTCACAATGCTTTTCTGACTGAGCCAGCCAGGTGCCCCTATCCTTTCCATTTAAACTTTCATCAATTAATTCTCTTACTAATTTTTTATGCTTATTTTGTTTCTCTTAATTTCCGGAGTCATACGTTGCCCTGTTTTCTCTTTGTTCTTTAACGAAGAATAAGACATTTCTTCTGAGTACAGCTTTCACTACACTTAGAAGTCCTGATAAGAAAATGTCCCTTCTTCATTTCTTCCCCAATGACTTGTACTACTTTTGAGTTCCTTTTTGAGTCCAGGGTTATCAATGAGAGAGCTTCAGAATTTGCAAGTGGATAAGGTTTTTTTACATTGCCTTTGTGCTCCTTTCTATTCTCATCACATCATAACCAGGGAGTGTGTTGTTAAATCTCTCCCCAGTCCTTGAGTACCAGAAGGTGTTCTTTGTGGTAAGTGCATAATTCAGGGGAAGGGAGACAGTGTTGAAAGATTGGGAACATTTACCTATTTTTATCAACCGACTGTGATCTTTGCAAAGGCGACATGAAATCAGCTCACTTAACAATTGTTCTACAGGACACCTATTATGATATGATGAGAAAAAGCACGAGATTTGGAATTTAAAACTCCTGTCTCGGGGCGCCTGGGTGGCTCAGTGGGTTAAGCCTCTGCCTTCGGCTCAGGTCATGATATCAGGGTCCTGGGATAGAGCCCTCCATCGGGCTCTCTGCTCAGCAGGGGGCCTGCTTCTCCCTCCCCCTCTGCCTGCCTCTCTGCCTTCTTGTGATCTCTCTCTCTCTGTGTCAAATAAATAAATAAAATCTTAAAAAAATAAAACTCCTGTCTCTCCCCTTTGCAGGCCTGGGTCTCAGTTACCTGATCTATAAAATGTAAATCACACTTACTGGCCTCACAATGTTACTAGTGAGATAATTAAATAAGCCTGCTGTGCTCTCTCTACTCAGTACCTTCCTGAAAGTTCCAGGGAGCCATGGAAATAGTGCCCATTGGAAGCAGCTCTCCCTAGCCCTCACAGGCACCAGAAAGGCCTCCAAAGGGAGACTGCATCATGTCGGGTGCCTGGGGACACACACAGTGTGGAGAAATGGATACACCATTGCGTGCATGTTACACACACAACTTGCATGTTACGTATGCCCCAGAGGATTCTAGAAAAAGGCAGTCACCCCAGACCAAATGTCTTTGAAGCAATTTCGTGTTTAAATACTCTTAAAACACTGTGTGAGTGTGCAGAAGCAGGGGTAGGGGGCAGGGCACGGGACATGGGGGAAGGCGACATGGAGAAGGAGACTTAAAGCAATTTTGCTGTAGAGAGTATTTTCTGAAACTAAAGACTGATTGAGAAGGACATCAAAAGAGTTTGATTTGTTTGATGTTTGGACATATACACATGATGCAGATAACTGCCGGATTAATGGTGACCGTCTGCATGCCAGATGGACGGCGACTGTGTCGAGACATCTGACTCAGCACCATTTGAAAAGCAGATTAAGGTAAAACCACCCAACACAGATGACTCCCCCACCCCATGTTTAAGGGTACACCATTCTATTTTGAGTTCAAATCATTTGACCAACTACAATGAACTTTTAAGACCTCTTCTTCCTGTGTCAATACCACTGGGTAAGAACCAGGAGGGCTAACATCATAGCCGGGCCAGTTTCTGGGACTGGGTAAATCCTCTTTTATGAGAGGCAGTAGGATGTGGTGAATAGCCCTGACACTGAGAGCTACAGTCAGGCATAACACAGCAGCTGGCCTCTAGATTTACATCATCATTTTAGACTTGATAGTTGTAAAAGCTTTTAATCTGAGTATTTGGACAACCGAAACACACACACACACAATCTCATCTCATCCTCCCAGAACACTAAACTAACTAACTAAAAATTTGGTTATTTTTCTTTTGCTAGCTTTTATTCATAAGAAATACAAATGGCCAATAAATACATGGGGGGAAATCTTAGCCTACCCCCCCCCAAAAATTCAATGCAAATGAAAACAACAGCATAAAAACAGTTTTACTATCAGATTGGCCAAGATGGGTACATGCTGAGATCCAGTGTTGGGGAAGGTGTGGAGAAGCTGGCAGTCTTGCTATGGACCCAAAGAGAATGTAAATTGGTTCTGTACTACCGTTCGGGGGGTGATTTAGAAATGAGTGCCAACTTGTTGTGAGGTGAGGTATGGAAGTAACGAATCACTAAATTCTGCACCTGAAACTAATATTACACTTCATGTTAACTAACGGGAATTTAAGTAAAAACTTGGAAAGAAAAAAAAAAGTGCCGAAAGCCTTAGGACTTGACATTCCTCAGCTTTCCCCTTTCAAGGATATGTTCTAAAGACATAAATATGAATCATTTACAAAGATTTTTTATGAAAGAGTGCCCACTGCAATATTGTTTAAAATGAAAAACTGAAAACAACTTAAATGGTCAATGACAGGGAAGTATTTAAATAGAATCGTACTTATATTGGAAATTATTGGGATATAAGCTCCTGCCAGTGTATACTTACGTTAGGCATTAAAATGTTTGAAGAATCTAGGCAGTTTAATCCTGAAGTCCAAATTCTACAGGTATTTTAAAAGATGACTATAAAAAATTACTTGCAGTGGAACTACTCAGAATAAGTATTATTAGCATTACTGTAATTTTTAAGTGATCTTTACTATATAGATAATTTTTCCTCTTTCTAAAATTCTTTTTTTTAATTGGGTTATGTTAGTCACCATAAAGTACATTATTAGTTTTTGATGTAGCGTTCCAAGATGCATTGCTCATGTGTAATACCCAGTGCTCTAAACAATCTGTGACCTCCTTAATGACCATGCATGGGACTTACCCATCCCCCAACCCCCTCCCTTCTAAACCCCTCAGTTTGTTTCTTAGAGTCCACAGTCTCTTGTGAGTCGTTTCCCCCTTCGATCTACTAAAATTTCTTTGAGTGTTTGAAGAGGTGGCTTATTCACATGGTGAAAAGAATATACAAAATACACTTCTGTCTTGCCATCTCCCAGATCCCACTCCTAAGGCAACCGATATCTCCAGTTTCTCAACTATTTTTCCAGAGGTATTTTGTGCATATACAAATCTATTTACATAGATTCTACATCCTCTCCCACCTTTTAAAAGAACCCAATGCAGTTATATTTTGTGGGTTTTTTTTTTTCAAAAATTACCATATTAGTCCACAAAAATGTCATTTTTATGACTATGTGGTATTCTATATGTCATCATTTTTATGACAATATGACCATAAAGAATGTCATCATTTTTTATGACTATATGGTATTCGATGGTATGACTATATATGGTATTGTGGAACAGAATAAGGGTAAAAATAATTTATCACCTAAATCAAGACACTTTTGAAAGGATGTTATTCCTAATTATAGTGAAACAACAATGCAAAAGCCAGGACTGCCTCCAACAAACCCGACCTATCCATTCATGACCAAAACTTATTAATCAGCTCCCTTTTGATGGAACTTAGATTATTTCTAATGATTTGCTAGAGCAAATATGCTACCATAAAAACCCAAGATATGTGTCATTTCACACAAGTGGGAATACATCTTCAGGACAGAAGACTTAGAAGTGAAATTGCTTAGTTAAAAGATACCAGCATGATTTTATTTGATGGATATTTCCAGGTTGTTGTCCAAAAAGGTTGTAATTGTTTTCAATATTTTTTTCTGAAGTAAGTACTGCTTTATAATAAGATGAAACAACAAATGAATTTCTAAAACTAAGTAATGTGAAAAATGGAGACTTAGCAAGTTGAAAGCATTCTTGATCATAAACACACAGAGAAACCCAAGACTGGAAATACTTAAAATTGAGCATATCGAGACTACACAGAAGTTTCAAAAACAAACCAATCCCATAAGAAATGGTGACAATGAATAGATTATGCAGTTACAGGCTGAACTGAAATGCTCTTTGTAAATATAATGCTTAGTGATGTCACCAGGCATTTCCCACCCTCCTCTGATTCTTCTTTCTGCCCATCGAGGCAAGTTAGTTTCCATTCAAAGTCAGTAAGGGACAAGAAATGGCTGACAGAGGCCTGTCTTCTTTCTTCTCAGAGAACAGACAGTTCCAAAAGGGCAGCTCTACCACTTCGGGGCAGCTATTGTAGGACCCACAGTATCTGTTACGGCTGCTGGGCCTGAAACCTCAAAGTGGTAGGGAAATCTCTAGGGAGGGCCAATGGGCTGGGAGTGTCCGCTACAAGTGTGCCGTCTCACCACGGCAAGACACAGCTACCCACTACCTCCGGGACAGACTCCTTCTTGTTTCCTGGATAGAAGCCCTGGGAGAAAAGCTGCAGGTTCCTCCACTTACTAAAAGAAATCCACTCCTGCCAAAATGTCTTTTAATCATCTCCTCTATTCAGGACCTAACCCTAAAATCCTTCTGCTATTCACAAGACCCTCCCAACATGAGCTTTATACTCTCCCATAAATTTGTGCACCAAGACGTTACAAGACCAAGTACAAAGTGTGCTCAACGGTGTGAGGCAGGAGGTCTATGAGGGCTTTTGTAAGAATGTCATATCTGCATGATGAAACGGCACCTGAAAATTATTTCCAAAAGACTACATGTCCGAATGAATACAATTTTTACATTTGACCTTGGAAGAAGTATGCAAAACCATAGCACAAGGTCGGCACCTAATAAATGCTTCTTGAATGACCTTATTTGGGGTAAGACAGACATTTACCTATAGAAACCACACCAGATGACATACTACAGAGTTGACAGGCAAAACTCAAGATGTTAAAGAAGTGCCAAACTTGTCACTATCTTTATACTTAAAACGTAACAAGAGCCACTAGTCATAGAATAATTACATTAGTCTTCTATGGATGGACTTTTAGGCTGTTTCTAATCTTTTGCTACTTCATACTATGCTACAGTAAAGAGTGTGTATGTGTGTGTGTGTGGTGTGTGTGTGTGTGTGTGTCTGTGAGAGAGAGAGATTTCACCCAAGTGGCAGGGCCTCTATCCAATAAAAAGAACATAGAAGTAAAATTGTGTCAGGTATTTCAAAGATACTATTCTTTTTATTCTCATGAGAGTCCTACAAAGTGGGCTCAGTTGCTCCTCACACAGACAAGAAAATTAAAACTAAGGCTCAGACTGGTGAAAGGATTTCCCCTCCATCAAAGAGCCAGCCAGTGGTTGAGCTGGATGGTGTTCTCACCGAATCCTAGACGCCCTGCCCATTCCACTCCCATACGGTCTCATAAATGTTTTCCCATAAAATCCCAAACAAATAGCATCAGGGCGGACTCAAGCCACACCTGAAGTCTGAAAAGCTTAAATTCAACACATTAAAACAATGGCAGTAGTGATGGCTAAACAGATAGGTTTGTGGCCTGTGCTAGTATCCCAGAGATGGATCTGGAGCCTACAATATGAAGATAGATCCTCGCGGATAAGAGTGAAATCCAGGCTGGTCCTTCCACACGCGCTAAACACATTGTGCGTTTCTAACATTTCCACTCAGTGACCCTTGCCAGATCTCACCATACCACACTTAAGATCAGCCTGGAATAAGGCTAGTTCAATCAAACCCCTTACAATTCCTGCCTCCTGGGTTTGCTTTATAAAAAAGAGGTCTGTATGTTCAGTTTGGCACAAATTCCCTCATTGATAGCATATAGGAGAGATTTATCTATGTTTTTTAAAGATTTTATGTATCTATTTGATAAAGAGAGAGAGAGGAGAACACAAGCAGGGGGAGTGGCAGGCAGAGGGAGAAGGAGAAGCAGGCTCCCTACTGACCAGGAGGACTGATTCTGGGCTTGATTCCAGGACCCTGGGATCATGACCTGAGCCGAAGGCAGACGCTTAACCGACGGAGCCACCCAGGGACCCCAAGAGATTTGTCTTTAATGATATCATACAAGGGAGCCTACAGCAAAGGTCCAGGACTCAAAATTTTAAAAATAGGTCTTATCGCTGATGACCAAATAGCCATTAGCCTTTATAATCAAGTATCCTGCCTCAGGTGTTCATAACATTTTACATAAGCAAAGTATATATTATAACCTCCTCAGGGAGGACCGTGACAATAGGTCCCTAAAACTTTAAAGATATGGGTTTCCTTTGCTCTAGCAATTTGACTGTGGGAATTTGTTTTTAAAAAATGGTCGGAGGAATAAAGAGAAGATTTATGTGCACTACTGTTCATCACAAGCTTATTTATAATAACTTAAAAATGGAAATAACCCAAATGCCCAACAAAAAGAATACACTTAAATAATTCATTCAACGTCCACGTGGGCAAAATTATACAGCTATTGCAACGGTGTTGTCAAAGAAAACAACACAGAAAAATCTTCCTCATCAAGGACAAGGGGAAATGAAAAAGAGAAAACTGATGCAGAGTGGAACCTCAACCATGTCATCTGTAGACATGTCATCTGTAGACATATGCACATACAGAGGAAAAAACGAGAAGACAGAAATCCAGAATGCTAAAGATCCAAGTGAACTGTGATGCTTAATTTTATTTTCCATTCCATATAGTTTTAATTTTTACATTTATATCTAAAGTGTAGATGTTATGATTATCTATGACCGCTAAATGATGAAATGAAAGATGACAAAGAGGATTTTTTTTTTTAAAGATTTTTTACGTTGGTTCTGGATGCTGTTGACTTTGTCAGCCATGAGCCATCTCCAGTTACAGTCAGGTCTGTTAGGGAGGACTGTCTGTCTTTTGCCTTCTGCAGTCTGACCAATTCATGGCTTACAGGTAACTATCCCTGGTGCAGAAAGAGGGAGTGAGAGGTGAAATTCGAAGCCATCTTTCTCGGTAGGACACACTGATTGCCGTACATTTGTTTGGAGACGATTTTTGGAAGTCCAAACTGACTAAAGTTACTTTTGAGATTTCCTTTATCTATATAACCCCAGCTCTAGAAATTTTTCCGTTACTGCGGACAACCATATCTTGGTCTGAGACCATAAAAACCTCTTAAACTAAGAATTTCCATGACATCAGGGAGTGACAACAGCCTCTAGCAAGTGTCTGCCTCCTCCATGAGAATCCTCTCATTGCTCTCTTCCTTCAATCTCTTGATGCCTCAGAACTGGAGAGACCTTAACCAGCCAAAGATTTACTAACCTGGTTCTTGCCCACTTTTAAGCCAAAGTTCTATCTAACTGTCAAGATACTGACACTGAAACCCCCAATCCAGGGGGCGATATTCTGGTTATCTCCACTTTCACAAACTCTAATCCCAGTTCATTTTGGTCTGACCTTGTATTCTGCCTTTCCGTGTTCTCTCCTCCTTGCTGATAAAAGAATCTGTTTCACATTATTTTCCTCAACCATGCTCATTTAAAATTTGCTACTAAGAGCCTTGCTTTCTTTTGCCAGAATGCCTTCTCTGACGGACCCATTTTTATTTACTTTCCTGGCCAAATTCCTTCTCACTCAAACTCCACTCTGGGAAGTAAGATGTCTCCTATTTTCTTTCTCTAAGTAAACAACGAGGACTGTATAAGTTACAGAATATGCATTCTTGGGCACTGAGATGGGAGTGTATAACCAATTCTAATGGTAATCTACCTAAACCCAGTATGTGGCTAATTGTCAAATATTTGTTTCTCTGTGATTCTAAATCCCCAAACTGTAAGCATCTCTATATTATTTAAAATAATTTGAGGGGGACATTTGCAAGATCGCTTTTTATGAATCTGAGATGATGTCATTAATGACATTTGCAGATGGTGCTGCCTTTGGAAAGTTTGACAAAGGTGAATTCAGTTCAGCAGCTGAAGTTTCTCTTTTTCTCTTATGGTCAGAGCTCAGACAAACTCTCTACGCATGCTCCTACCCCTATCAATAAACCAACCAATCAATATTTCTGGGAATTGTCCCTTTCATCTTTCATTCATGCTTAGCTAGACATCATTACAGATGAAAATGTTACCAGTCTTGGTTCTATTACTAGTTTACTATAAAGACAAGGAAGTATAAAACACCCAAGATAGGAATTTCAGGCTTCTGTAAATACCTACTTGGGGTAGGGGGTGACTTCTTTTTGTACTGATAATGGAATTTTAGCATCCCTGACATCAAACCACCCAGGAACAATCTGTTATCACCTTCCTGTTAGGTCAGGCTCCACTCTGGAAACCCACTGAGACCCTTGTCATTACCTATAGTGGTATCTTGGAAAATCCAGTGTCCTGTTCCATCAAACACATTCATCCAGCTCTTTCTCACACTCAAAATGCATTCGTTCTTGGCCCTCATGACAAATTTCGAACCCCTTGATCACTCAATGGAACATGCTGGCACTACCATAAATTCCTGATTTCTAAACTCAGTTGGGTCTGCACTGAGAATACTTTTCCATTTCCCTCAGGAACAAATCCAACCTCCAACTTCTCTCTGTGTGTGTTTTGTGCAATGCTGCCCCTACTTATTCCCAGATATCCTTGTCTGCTGCTGCACTGAGAAAGTTGAGGCCCTCAAGGGGACACTATCAACACTCCATTCCTTATTTATATGCCTCATGTTTACCTCTTTTCCCCTGGAATGAGGATAGAAGATGTCTCTCCTTCTTTGTCAAGGTCATCTTTTCCTATGTTCTAAGACCTCATGTGATCTAGTTTACCCTCCCTCCTCCTCTTTTTCTCTTTTCCTCAACAGTCTTCTCTTTGTCCTATAAACAAGATAAAACAGTTCCTACCCTATAGCAAAGTCCTCCGCACACTGTGTCTCCCTCAGGCTAACACCATTCTCTCTGCTTCCCTCACAGCCCTCATGCCCATATGTGTTGTTGCCAGTAACAGCCTTTATTTCTCTCCTCCCATTGAGCCCCTGACAAGTTGATTTTAATTCTCACCATCTGGTACAAATGCACTTAAGGTCAACAAAAATCATGCCTGTCCAAGGGAGACTTTTCAGTTCTTACAGTGGGCTCTCTGCCTACTTTTGATGGAGTTCATTAACTTTTTCTTCCTTGAGACATTCTCCCTCTTGTTGATTCAATAATGTTCCACTTTCTAATAGTCTTCTTCCTGGGTCCCTTTTTCTCCCTATTCTGTAACTGAGAGCTTCCCCCACTCATACATACCCTATGGCTGATTTCTCTTCTCTGTCTATTCTTAGGCCATATCATTCATCCCCGTGGTTTTAACCTTTGCCAAAACATTTATGATTCTTGAATCCCTCAAGACTTCCCAGAACTACCTACAGGACATCTTTTAGGCTACACAATGTCCCAGAAATGGTCACTGTTACAGACGGTGCAGAACGACATTCTCTTCCTTTCCTTGGTGTGTAGGTCCAAAATTGTGACCCATTCTATCTACAAAATTAATGCCTCTGCCGAAGCAGGTAAACAAATTAATATGGGTTTATATCTGCTCCACTACAACACTAAGGCATACCATATCACCTAAGAAAAGGAGGGCTGAACGGAACAAAAGCAAGGCTTAAACTTCAGATGTAACAGCTTTTGTTGAAACCACAGTATGTCCAGATTGAGCAGAAGTGAGGCAACATGTTTTGATCATTTACTTTAACCCCTTGGGAGACTAAGTTTCTTTTAGAGTTATAACCAGAATGCTTCAGGTAAGAGCTTGGTTTTGGGACTACTGGTTAAATCACAGAATGAGCTACAGAATCCTAGGTGCCAGGCAGGCTTACCATTTTCCTGTGTTCAAGCTGATAGAGCAGATCTCATGTTTTCTGGGAGTCCCAGAGTATGTGGTCAAGGGCACTGTAGCATGTTGCTGAGACACACCACAATACCCATACCTAATAGTCCACATGGGGACCTGTCACCACAGCACCATTCTGCAAACACCATTAACGCTGTGTGGCCTTCAGCTGTCCGCTCAACAGCCATGCTGATGATGGCTGCCTGTTTTCTCCTTTCCTCATTGAAGAAAAATTCAGTCGTAATAGCAAGAGAAATGCTACATAGATTCAATAGTGTAGGGACTTTTATGCATAAACTCTTTCCTGATGATGATGAAATCAACAGGGTTCTTTTTCAATGGTGACTTCAATGCACAGCCAGAAGGGGAAACTTGCTTTTAGTGGCATTTTTGGAGACCTTCCTCTGTACCATTATCTTTGAAACTGTCCCCAGTATTGAATATGGCTCTACCCACCTTGAGCAGCCATCTCTAGTAATCTGCATATGTATGATATGTTAATTATACTTGGTAGTATACTACTTGGTAAGCACAATGGACTATAGGTTAATGTGTTCAGGTTTTTATCTAATTTTTTTAAAAGGTTTTATTTATTTATTTATTTGACAGAGACAGAGACAGTGAGAGAGGGAACATAGCAGGGGAAGGGGGACAGAGAGAAGCAGGCTCCCCACTGAGCAAGGAGCCTGATGCAGGGTTTGATCCCAGGACCCTGGGATCATGACCTGAGCCAAAGGCAGACGCTTAATGACTGAGCCACCTGTGTTCAGGTTTTTAAAAAGTCCTCAATTTGGGGGCACCTGGGTCATTCATATGGTTAAGCATCTGCCTTCAGCTCAAGTCATGATCCCAGGGGAGTCCAGCATGGGACTCCTTGCTCAGTGGGCAGCCTGCTTCTCCCTCTCCCTCTGCCCCTTTGCCTGCTTGTGCTCTCGCTCCGTCTCTCAAATAAATGAATAAAATTTTGAAAAAAAAAAAAAAGTCCTAGGTTTCAGCTGCATCTAATTTTATAATTTCTCATTGAGGGCAGGCCCTTTTATTCCTTTGCATCAGGTTTCCAGGTAGAGGGGGCTCCAGTAGAGTAATGCTCCTGAGCATTTTTTCTGCCACCCTGCTCAGGAGTTACCTGAGTGCCCAGAAGAGGAGAAGAGACAGCATTTTTAGCCAGGCGTCTTCCTGCAGCTGCCTACAAGAAGCACACTTTCTCTCATCCTCTTGTGCGAGCACAGCTCCTGCAGGGGAGGTCTGCTTCGTGGGTTCTCTGTGGGGCTGGCTGGGGAAGTCTAGCTTAGTTGGAGTTAAACAGTAGCAAGCACACTTGCCAGGCCAAAGTCACGGTCTTCAACCTACTTCTTATCAGTAAGAACGTGAGCATTTGATCTTCATCTGTTGAACTTTCACATCATTTGAGTGGGGCAACAGGTGATATGCATTATTATAGTGAGAAACAGAGCCAATTATTAATATTTATGCTGGTCTGGGTTCAGATATTTATGGAGTCAATTCTTTTCTATTTTCCCTGGTGGAAAATTACTTTTTTTAGTACAATGTTAAGGAGAACAACATCATTTTCTTAATTACTTAGAACATTTCTCTATGACATTCCATGTGTATTTTCATTACACCAATGTCTGAAAGGTCAACAGGATGAAAAACTGGCAAAATGAACACAAACAGACCAAAAAAGAAGAAAAACATAGTGAGATTGCCAATGAGCCAAGACAGACAGGGTAACCTGAACAGAAAGTCAATAACATGTTTCAAAGACCTAGAATTTGGGAAAATACTTCTAAAGGTTTGTTCTCATAATCAATTTCACAGCCAAGCTCTGCCTTTCAACAGTTCGTTACTATTCATCGGAAATGCCAACACCTAGAGTTGTAGCCTAGCTCTGTTTTATGACAAAGAAAACAATTTATATTTGATTATAACCTAGATCATTACTAGACATTTCATCAACGTTTGGGTTCATTTTAGCAACATCATATTTTTTTTACTCTGTCTTTCTGAAGGAAAGCCAGAAGAAATAATCCACTTTAAAGTATTTTTCTAACATTGGTGTTTGAAGATATTTAGGTCCAAAAACAAGTAGAACATTATGTCAGCACAGTTTTGAATACACAAACTCAGTGTTCGTGTGGGTCAAATTCCATGACACTGCTTTCCAAGGGGCTGTGAAATTCTTGTCCTGTAATTCTGGTGTTTTGAATAGTGTGTAACAATTGAAGAGCCCAAGGCTGGGTCTTTATCATTTTTTTTCAAAAATTATTTTCAGATCACATGATTTATTGCGGCGTGATAAGGAGAGTTTGTGGTGAGTCTGTAATTTCATGATCGCTTTTAGTTGTAATACTGGATCCTACTGACCATTTATTCTCAAATGCCATTTTAGAGCCCGTGTTAAGTAAATGTCAGAGCTGCAACTCTCGAGGGCATTCCCTATGAAGTGAAACAAACTTATAATCATTTCTGATGCCACTTAATTATGGAGTTGCTTAGGAAAGGCTGTGTATTATTATTACACAGGGATAGATAGATGTCCAAAGATAAACCTAGAATGACCTGAGTTCTAATCATGCTTTCCTACTTACTGGTGATATTGGGAAAGCTGCATAATCCCTCTAAGACCCTCCCTTGTCAAATATGATAAGACATACCTATCAGGTTTTCCTGAGAAATAAACGAGATCATTTAGGTACAGTGCTTAGCTCAGCACTCAATTCCAAGTAGGTAGTTAAAAGTGTGGACTCTGGAAGTTAATTCTGGCTTGTAACTATAACTTATAACTACTATTGCTGCTACGGCTGAGCTTGTGATGATTATTACAGAATAAACTGGCTGAAAGCAAGTCAAAAGCACATTCCGTTTATAAAGCCAACACTAGCCCTGAGCACCCAAAACACGCCAGGCACTGTTCTGAGGGCTTAAAATGCATTAACTCATTAATCCTGAAAATGCTTCCATTTTAATATTACCCTATTTATAGCATAACATATATGAGGAAACCTATGCACAGAGAGGTTTAGTAACTCCCTCATGCACACATAGCAAGTGGCTAAGCAAGGGTCCAGACCCTGGCACACCCTTCCCTGAACCTGAATGGTCTCTCTTCTGCCTCCCTGTGCATACTCATCTGTCTTGCCTTGTGCCAGGATGGACCATTTGGCAGAGCCCTGGGAAGTTCCCTAAACTCGGTGAAAGGAAGAATAGGTTCAAGAACAGAGAAGTCTGAGAAGGTAGACAGTTTTGCAATTACTCTGATGGGCACTTTGGGGGACATTGTAAGAGCATTACTGGTTGGGATCAAAGACTTGTAGGATTGACAGTGGTTGAGTCCTCACCAGGGAGCTGTCCAGCGTGAATAGCTTCAGTGATAGGGCAGTGACCGATTTCTGAGGCATTTTAGTTCATTTTGAGATAATACTGAATGTGACTGAGAACTTTTTCTTATATCCTGCCAACATGGTGTTCCCAGCGGTTCCTCCTCAGTGGTTCTAATTCTGACCCCACGGAACCGTCTACATCACACTCGGGCTGTTCTCTCCACTGTCCTTCAACATCAAGCAATTTCCTCACATCTCCCCTCCGGCTTCTCTTCCCCATACTCAAAGCCTCACTTTAAATGCATTGCAGTTGCTCCCATCCATATGGCTTGGCCCTTGGTGTCCTCTCCATCAGGATTCTCTACTTTAGTGGTTAACTGTTACGGGACAGAATGAGACAGACACTGGTTGGAAGACTGGCTCTGTCTTAACTGATTCTGTGACTTTAGGCAAGTTTCCTTTTCCGCCCAACAGGAATAAGAATGTCTATATGAGAAGCAATGGGGAGTAAGAAATCCCCAAGAAATTATAACTCCCAAGAACTTAGTGTCATGCCTGGTACACAATGCATATCCCCAAATGTTATTTGCTTATAGTTGTTATCATTATCCTCTCGGATGTGATGAGAGGGTGGGGAATGAGACCCCCCACTCTGATCAAGAGTCTGGACAGCACAGACAAGCCAGGGAGACACTCTGATTCCTAAGATGCCACCACATACATTCTAACCTTGTCCTGGGAATGAGAACCAAAACACCCACTTCTCCCTTTCTCAACATTATTTACCCGGGACTTGGAGATTCAACTATGTACCACTCCCAGTGTACCAATGGTAACAGATGCGTGAACGTTGGCAAACATAGTGGGATTCTTTTTAGTGAAAGGTGTGAAAGCTCCATGATAGTTTTTACTCTGAGATGGGAAACTCTGAAAACTACAGGACTCTGGCTCAATGAGAGTAGAGCCAAGACGAATACCAAGTTGGAGAGGGGAAAAAAAAAGCATAGAAGTAGCTAAATCCCTCCTAGGAATTAGTTACTTCTAATCTTCTTTCCAAAGATGTCAACCCCTGATGGAGAGCAAGGAGACCACTATGCATCAACCAAGGAACTCTTGGCTCAGATGGCTGATCCTTGCTTGGGACAGGATGGTGACAACTCAAAAACAAGGCCATTTCAGACTCGCTCAAGTTCTTAGGCACTGTCCACACAGCACTGTCAGGTCATTTCCACCACTTAGCCCAAGTCTAATGTGGAGACATTCTTTATTCATACATTAGTCTCTTATTTGTTTTAACAGGAACTAACTGTCCTTCAGCCAACTCAGATTCCCTAAAGACTCAACAGGGCTTATAGTGAAAAGTGGTATCAGTCATGCTAACACTACTGAAGTCACTGTGAAGTTTCAGGAATAGAACATACCTTCTTTGATGACCGAGCTGGGATCCTCTCTCCCTTTGTATTCCTCCCCACCTCCCCCCACCCCCCACACACACAGAACCTAGCACAGGTCCTTAGCCATATCATGTGTTCAATAAATATTTTCTGAATAAATGTTCCTGAATTGCAGAAAAGCAAGCCTTTCTTTTTCACCATCATGACCTTGAGCATTAGGGCTTATGTACAGAAAGTTGGAAATAGCCTCCATCTGAGTTCTATTTCTAGTTCTGCTGGCAGAGCAAACAGGTAAGAGAAGCCTCTAGAGTCAGCCACCTGAATTCTAATCCCAGGTCTACCATGTTGGGGCTGTTACCTCAAACCTTTCTGTGCTCCATTCCCCATGTACAAAGGGGATAATAATAATATTATCGATACCTCATAGGCTTCTTAAGAGAAGTAGTTGAAATAACATATAAAATACTTAAAGAGAGCTTTCAGCCTATAATGGGCATCCAGTATTACGTTAACTATTGTTATATTATTTGCTAGTCTGAAGGCCCGGGGTAAGTCACTTAGTCACCATGCCCCACTGTTTCCTTGTGTGTAAAACAGAGTGTAACCAAGGGTCCAAAAGGTCCTTCTGCTCTAGAACAGATTTCTAAGGACTCCAGCACTCCTGACCTCCAGGGAATCAAAAGGAGTCTCCCGGTTGGAAAAGTCTGTGATGCTCGTATGAGAATGAGGAAGTAGTCAAAACATCATTCTTCTGTTCTCATCTCTAAAATAGATCTCTCAGGATTTATGTAATAAAAATCTGATGATACCTGGCTAGTTTGAGGAAAGCTGTTACGTATTAAACCTGACTTGGAGGTGGATGGTTTCCAGGGAGGGAAGCTGGAACACCACTGTGCAAGACATTCACAAGGCCATGTGGGTGCATTTTTGCAGGACAGGAGAGAGGGAGGGGGTATTCTTCAAAGCAAAAATGATTTTCAAACCATTCGCCATACTGGGTTTCCAAAAATTTCCCCAGAATTTCTCAGTAAACTCTACTGATTCAGGACAATGAAGACAAGAAATTTGCCTCTTTTTAGTATCTGTGCCTATGAGTAACTTAATTCTGCCCTTTCATACAGGAAAAATATTAAAATCCATCCGTAAACATCGGGGCCAATTACTTGAATTGGGGAGATCCTCCCTTTACTTGACAAGCTCTTTGTGGAACACCGTGTTTCCACAATGTAGTGATTATTACGTTCACCTCACGAACTCTTTGTGGGGCCTTGATTATCCATGTTCCAGATCTATCCTGGGAGGGAATGACACATAGAGCGTATGGACATCAGGGGACCGAGCACTTATTGTGTGCCCACACAGTGCTGGACATTTTCTGTATTCCATCTTTTACCCATACAAAGGTCCCTTGAATGGATTATCACTAAGTTTCACAAGCCAAAGACACTGAGTGTCACGAGGCATGTGACTTGTATCTTGTCGCAGGGAATGGCATTGAGATTCCAACTCAGGTCTACGGTCTCTAGTTCATGCTATAAACCTTCAACTACTGAAGACAGAAGAGAAAACGTCCCCACTTAAACACACTGTTTGAAGCTGACAAGACAATCCTTTGTGGTGTTCCATCTGGAGAGGGGAAAAGAGGCATTATGAGAAATGCTGCTGTTCAATTTAATCTAGTTAAGAATGCTATAATGAGGGGATTGTGCCCCTTTATAATACTCTGCCGGTAGAATATTGCTGCCCACGGCATTCTGAAGATTTTTCTATCAAATGTCTACCAGTCCTGGTGAAAGAGAAAGCTAGAAACCTACCCCTACAATGACCCAGAGAGAACATTATTTTCTCCCTGGTATGGATATTCAAATATATCTCTAATGTGAAGGTAATTCTGTCCAACCCATAGCCCCACAAAAAGCCAAACTTACCCATTTTAAATGTCTCTACACCAATAACAACAGCCACAGGGGAATATGTTGCAGTCCAGTACTAGAGGTAACAATCTGAAATGAGGCTACAGACTTTGCTATCTGATTGCACAATTTATTTAAAGTCTAAATTAATTTCTTTCAGGACAGGATGACTGATCCTATGCTAATTCTCACAACAGGTAAAAAAAAAATACATCATTTTTACTTACACATGTCACCAAAACTCCTCTCCTGCTACCATACCTACTGACATTTCCCCTTTTCCTTTCACTTTTGGATAGAAACTTCACTAATTAACATTCTGACTTCTTTGAATGCTACTGGGGACAAAGGAAAGCTAAAAATAACAACTCAGAAAGCCTGACTGGCCTTCAATGCTCGAAAGAACACTTCCCCACACACCCTCAACACTCAACCTGTGGTAAGATTAAAATAATAATAAATAAATAAATATATATGTTTTAATATTTATACATATAAATAATATTTATGTTTCTATATTTATAAAACTTATACATATAAATTATATATATACATATACATATAAATATATATATATACATATATGTATATATATATAGTGGAAAGTTCTGGCTAAAAAGTGAGGAAGTGGCCTATTACCCACCATGCAAAGCGGAGACTGAATTCTGACCCTTTGGCAGGCCAGACCCAGTGCTGGTGTGAGTGGCACCTGGACGAGGCTGTTCTGGATACTTTTCAATGCAGCTCAGAGGCTCCCCACAGAAGCAAAAACAAAACAAAACAAAAAAACCCCAAGCCCACAAACAATAATGACACTGCCTCTCAAAGAGGGTGAGACATGCACAAAATGTTTTATCGTCAGAATTCTCCCCAGGCATACGGACTTTTAGAGGCCTTTGGGGAGATTTCTGAGGATTCTTAAATACCATTTTCAAGCAAATGTTTATTGAAGTACGTGTTCTTGTGACATCCTCCTATTTCTTCACTGTATAATTAGGAGGCAGAAAGAATAGAATCGTTGGGTACTTTTCTCATCCTGCTTTGCCTTGAGTCTCTTGTTTAGCAAATTCCTGGTAGTTCATTTATTCAGTGCCAGTAGGATTTTCTTGAAGAATATCCATTTCTTTTTTTTTTTAATGCTTGTTCCATATTTTAATGTCCAAGAATATGAATTTAAGATTAAGAGAGATTTAGAGAATTTTATAGACTAGTTTGTCATACAGGATAAAGCACACCAATTCCCCTTGAAAACCATAAACAAGACTCGAAAGCTCCGTATTTATTTACAGCCGCCTTCTCAAAACCACACACACAAGTGTGGTGACTATACATTCTAATTAGTTTATCTGTATTCCGCTCATGCATTGCCATGCTCAAAGAACTTTAAAATTTTCATCACCATTTACGAACAAGCCCTGACTCACCAAGATTTATAAAGCAATCAGCGGCAAAGTTAATTGGAATTTGGATTTTCTAACACCTACAGAAAAATCCACGTGGTGCCCGGAAAAAAGAAATAAACAGCCAAGGAAGTGAAACTAAATTTAAGCATGGCATTTCTACACCAGAGGGAGAGAGATGGGAAGGGAGAATTATTTACAAAGGACTTAAATATGTGTTAGGGCAGTATTGCTTCTCTTCCTTTCGCAATTAGGTTGGCTGGATTAAGCAATACAGGGTCAGGAAGAGCCGGGCCACGTCTACAGATCCAATTCACCCCTTGGGTCTGCACACAGACCTGAAATACCCTGGAGTGGAAAAGAGTGGGAATAGTTTTATACCCAAAGCCAGGAGAGACCATGGAGAGGAGAGTCTAGGAGGATGAAGCTTAGAAAGAAGAAACCAGGTTTGAGGGCGAGGATCACCAACATTTTTGTTAGTGTGTGTATGCCCGGGCTTTTCTCATTAACAGGATGTAGCCTTCCACTGTGCCCTTGTAATCATACAAAGTAAATTACAGTCAGACCCACAATGTCTTCAGAGTGTTTCAATGTTATACTGAAGGGGCAGGAGAAGAGCATAATCCCCAGCATGTGACAGGAGCTTTGTCAAAGGCCTAGTGGCAAGAGAAAGGAGGAGTGTGCTGGGTCTCCAAAGATGGCTTCCGGTTTGCTTCTTCTCTGAAGAGGGAAGGGGCATGATGGGTAACAGCACTGGCTGGTTGGGGAAGTAAGAATGAGGGAGCAGGAAATGAGTCTGGGGAAAAGATTGGGAAAAAATATGGATTGCATCCTTCTGGGGAACAGAACCGATGAAAGAATTTGAACTGGGAAGGAGCATAACCAGAAATCACTGCCTAGGTCATTTCAAGCCATTTACTTAGACGATGGCTCAACTCTTAACTTCTCCATATCCTCCCCTCCCTCCTCATAGGGATTTCCCACAAGATCTAAGGCAGGGTGATGCGGTCTCATTCCTCCCTTTATGACTCTGACAGACAAGTTTTGAAGTTCTTTCGTTTTTTGATGTTGGTTATCTTGTTGTCTTGTTTTTTTATGACTTTCAGAGAGGACTGAAATACTCTAAGAGTTGTCACCAAAGTGTCAAAGAGTGCCCTAAAAACACGGACTATTAATGGGTGGCTTTTATTTGGTCAGATGTGAATGTAGCAGCTACACTTAAATAAATTTGACAACCAGGGACCGTGAGGAGTCTCTGAGGAATTCAAACCTCCAGGCTGGTGTGTGTGGGTCCCACAATCAGGCTAAGAATCTGCAGCTCTCAAAACCTGTCTGCTGACCATCAATTTTCAAGGAATGAAGAGGTCAGCCTGGGGAGGGTTAGAAAAAAGAGTACGTCTTGGTGCCAGGTTCAGCACTCTGGTCTCCCTATTCAGTGCTCAAGCTCACACTTGAAGCCCCCCAAAAACCTCCACATTGACTGACGTACCTGTACTAGAGTACAGCTTAGAACCTTCCTTGGGGGTTTCAGCTGGTCACTCTACCTTCATCCAATGAATGAACAGAAGTATCTGGAGAGAATTCCACTAAATCGGGTTCTCCTCATCACTCTGAATTACCAGTGGTGTTTCAGCACTTTGGTGACTAAATCTGTGCTGGCTTTCCCTCCACACCTCTCCTACCCCCTGCAAAAAAAAAAAAAAAAAAAAAATCTTGGGGGTGCCCGTGTGGCTCAGTGGGTTAAACCCTCTGCCTTTGGCTCAGGTCATGATCCTAGGGTACTGGGATTGAGCCCTGCACCAGGCTCTCTGCTTAGCAAGGAGCCTGCTTCCCCTGCTCTCTCTGCCTACTTGTGATCTCTGTCAAATAAATAAATAAAATCTTTAAAAAAAAAATCTTTATCTGTTCTGCCACAAGTCACGCCTTTATTAGGAATTCTAACTGCCATTTTATTTACACACACACACACACACACACACACTCTTACATATATCCATATTCACATAGACAGCACCTATAAATTTTAAAATATATATATTTAATACCTTTACTTAACTTAGGGCCACTTATTGAAAGAAAAAGCATTCGTTTAAACTTGAATATCTTTTTAAAGGGACCTGGGTTTTCCAAATCATCTCTCCTAGATCTTGTAAATTCTAAATGTATGAGAGAGTAGAACTGTATTTTTTTAAAATATCGTATAAGTACACTAAAGAGTGCATGGGACTCGCATATATAACCCTTTTTATAGGGTTTGGAACATGATTTTACATTTATCTTTACTTTTATGACATCGTTGGGCATGATGACTATTCCATGCCTAGTCTTATGAAGGTAGCAACTCTTCCGTCCTCATGTAGTCGCAACACAAAAAATGAGAACCACTCCAGGAGAGCCCATGTGATGATCACAGTTTGCAACATTAGAGCACAAGGAAGTTCTGTGTTTATTACGTGTCAAGATTGTCAAACAATCATTAATCAGAGAGATATGCTAACAATAATCATTAATGATAGTAAAAATCAACCGAATTTCATATAGGATGGCTATCTTTATGGTAGATAGGTTATACAAAGAGGTCTAAGCCAGTTGAATGATCAAGTCAAATACTTTGCCCTATTTGGGGAGGTTTCCCAGAAAAAGCTGCTCCTTAGGCAGATTTTGCAGAATGTGTGAGTGATGTAATTTTGTCTCTTAGAAACCTGATCTCTCAGTTCCAAGGGCACTCCCCAAGTTGCTTGATTCAAAGGGTAATTCCCCAGTCTGCCCCACCAACAGTATGAACCTGAGGAAAACCACATGGCAAAAGGGAAAACACTCAGGCTTCAGGAGTTCAAGTTCAAAGTCAGATGGCTTCAAATCCCATCTCCACTGATACTTCTGATAGGAGACTTTTAAATCTATCTGAGTCTCAGTTTCCTCAACTGTGAATGGGGATGGATAATATAACCTACCTTCTAGGCAGATTCCAAACACTGTATGTTAAGTGACCAGTGCCTGGATAGATAGAGGTAGTCAAAAAGTGGTAGCCATTATTATTGGCTGGCTGACAGAGTTAACTACAAAAAAGTAGAACCAGGGGTTTAGATTCTGGTTGTCTTCTCTACATGCTATTCTATTTTCCCCATAGCTGCCTGCCTCACTTCTTACTCTTTTTAGATGCCTGATCAAAATACTATCTTCTTGGGGCACCTGGGTGGCTCAGTGGGTTGAGGCCTCTGCCTTCTGCTCAGGTCGTGATCCCAGGGTCCTGGGATCGAGCCCCACATCAGGCTCTCTGCTCGGCAGGGAGCCTGCTTCCTCCTCTCTCTCTGCCTGCCTCTCTGCCTACTTGTGATCTCTGTCTGTCAAATAAATAAATAAAATCTTTAAAAAATATATTATCTTCTTAAGGAGGCCTACACTGATCATTCAACCACTCCAACAGGACAACCTACAGCTGTTCCCCCCAACATTTTTTTAAAAGATTTTATTTATTTATTTGATGGAGAGAGAGCACAAGAAGGGGGAGCAGCAGGCAGAGGGAGAAGCAGGCTCCCCGCTGAGGAGGGAGCCCCATGTGGGGCTCGATCTCAGGACCCTGGGATCATGACCTGGGCTGAAGGCAGATGCTTAACTGACTGAGCCACCCAGGCACCCTCCTCCCAACATTTATGGTTACCTAACATACTCTATAATTTTCTTATTTATTAGGTTTTATTATTATCTCTTGTCCCATTAGAATATAAGTCTCACAGGGCAGAAGTTTTGTCTGTTTTGCCTACTGATGCATTGCCAGCACTTAAGGAATTCTTGATATTTGTTGAATGAATTAAAGAACCCTGCCTAGGTTTGCTTTGTATCTGAATGTTGGGCCAATCGAAGGGAGGTGATTCTTCCTCACGGTGCTCACATATCAATCAGCTCCAGCATCAATGCAAGACCGACAGCGTTGTTAACTAGATGACCAGAACCAATGGAAGGCATTTAACTGGCCCCAACACCGGCATACCAAGTAGCATGAGTGACAGAAAGCTTTCCTGAGACAGGCTTAAGTATTCACAACACGCTCCCTTGCCTAAAATCCTTCACACATTATGCCCACCAAGGGAAAGATGTTTGAACTTTCCATGAGAACAGTAGGAGACTCTTGCTAAATCAACATCACCATGAGTATGATGTCGATCAAGTTCATAACGTTCAACAGAAACCTGCTTTTTGAAATTTGTGAACAGTTTCCATATCCGCTAACTTATTCATGCCTTGTTCAAGCTGATGTGTCAACATCTCACCAAATTATCGATCAAAAGGCAGTGACTGGAATTTTAACCAACTACAGGAGTTCTCAAATAGAACAGAGAGGCTCCCGTAGCAAAAAAAAAAAAAAAAAAAAAAAAAAACACTATAAAGTTGATAAATGCCTTTTAATCTTGACTGCTAAGTCTTTACCAAACACCCTACCCTGCTGCAGTCAGAGCACAGATTTCCTAAGAGCAAGGGCGAGGTCAGTATCTTGTTCTTGCATAGTGCCTAGCACCTAATAGGCACAGGACAAATATGTACTGAATGAATGAACAAACTCAGCCACTTCAATACATATTCCAAAGACCCTTTACGAAACCCAATGGACACAGTTCAAGGACCAGATAAAGATTTTGGTCAACAGGATGAATGAAACTTGGCAGCGGTATATATGGAAAAAGATCTGAGAGGTTTTGTTTTTCTCAAGCCTGACATGCGATGAGGGCCAACTGTGCAATTCATCTGCTAAATTAGCAAGCTAAGGCCATCTGAGCCCAAATTAACAATTAACAGAGCAATGTGTCCAGAGGATAAGAAAAAAAAAAAAATGGTTCCTCTGCATTTTTAGCTGGTCAAACCATACCTGGAAGAGAGCTGAGCTCTCCAGGTCTGGGAGCACATTTTAAGGAAAATTCTGACATAATGGTGAGTAGTCCAGGAACTAAGTCTCAGAGGTAAGAGTGGAGGGAACTAGGTAGCATGAGTACATGACAAGGACATGTCTTGCTTGCCAACCGCAGCAAGACAGACAAGTGGACAGCACTGGCTCAGCCCTACCTCCTTGGCTGACAGACAGGTCACCCCTCTGACACAGAAGAGGACCCGGCCCACCCAGCAGACTCTAGGCTGACCATCTCAGGTATGTGAGCAATAAACAGTTGATTTACATTTATGAGGTCATGTGATTGGTTGTTATACAGCTTAACTGCAAAATAGATGACTGATACAGAGAGAAATAGTGGACGGCATATCATATATAGGAGGAAGAAAGCAGTTCTCTTTCTTTAGAAGAGGAGAAGGGAAGAATTAATTTATCACTAGTGGCTCAGAAGATGATGACCTTGGCTCTTAGAAAATTGGAGCTTTATAAGGATCAGAGCCAACCATCAAATAAGTAGGCTTTACTGAATTTGAGCTTAGAAACCAGAGAAGCTGATCACCCCATCCCAGGTTTGCCAGGCTGAGGCTGCTGGACCTGGACTGCCCTGGCGTGACTCAGATCACTTAGCTCAGGAATCTCATCTGGTTTTTCTTCATCCTTAATACATTCAGACAATATCACAGGATCTAGCACATAGTAGGGATTCAACAGATATTTATTAAACCAAACATGAATGGGAGATGGCAAGGCTGGCCCCCCAGTCCCTGAATCTAAGAGGGCAAATTGTTCTACTGGGTCTACAAGCCACATAGACCTAGCCAAATATTTAGAAAATATTTAGAAAAATATTTATAAAGTATTTATAAAAAGCTAGTTTCCAAGTTCCTGAGAAAAGGAACAGAATTAATAAATAACAGGCTGAGTGTCTAGGGGAGGTAGAAGTAAAACATATTGAATATTTGGTGGCACAAAGCTCTAAAACGTTCATGGTTACAATTTTTACAGATTGGTGAGAAGTAGCCTAGGACAAGAAGAACCAAGCAATAAGGAAAAGGCACTGGTTCCAGGAGAACATGAGCTGGTAAGGAAAGGCTTTAAGAGAAAGGTGATGGTATTTATAAATATAATGAGCTCATGATTCCAGCCTTCTGGAACATTCTTCCTCTTAGATGGATCCTGATGCAGGCTTAGCAGATGTCATGTGTTAAAGATAGGGACATGAGGCTATAAGAGACAAGTCACATGAAAAGAGGCCCCTCAGGCTTAGAGAGACCCCTGCCCCTTACAGAAAATAGCTTTTCTTTTTATAGACTCTTTACATAGCTCAAGAATGCACAGAAAGTACTCTCCGCACTCTAACAGGAGTTAGCAAATTTTTCTTAACAGTACATATTTTAGGCTTTGTGGTCATATGTAGGCATAGATAGTATATAAATGAATGAGCACAGCTCTATTCACATATAACTTTATTTATACACACTAAAATTAATTTTTCACGTGTTATAAAATACTCTTCTTTAATTTTTTTTAAAGTCATTTAAAGACATAAAAGCCATTCTTAGCTTGCAAGCCATGAAAAAAAGGTAGTGGGCTGGTTCAGCCTGTGGGCCATAATTCCCTGACCCCCTTCTCTACATAAGGACTCTAATTACATCTCATATATGTATCCTCCTACTACTACAATGCTAGCAAAGCAGATTGCCCCTGGAAGATCCTCTGCAGTGACCATTTTGATTTTTTTTAAAAAAGATTTTATTTATTTGAGAAAGAGAGAGGGAGAGAGAACATGAGAGAGGAGAAGGTCAGAGAAAGAAGCAGACTCCCCACGATGCTGGGAGCCCAATGCAGGACTCCATCCCGAGACTCTGGGATCATGACCTGAGCCGAAAGCAGTGGCTTAACTAACTAAGCCACTCAGGCGCCCCCATGACCATTTTGATTTGATAAGAGTAACTTTAAATGTTATGATATAGCTGCATAAGGAAAAGCAGATCTTACTAGAGTTACTTCGTCCCAAGCAACACCTTTAGAAAACGTTAAGGGTCAAGTATGACATTGCACGATGTCTAATGAGCTTGACAATATAAGGTAACACTGTTATAAATATCCATGCTTATGAAAGCTCAGCTAAGCTCATGAAGGCTGTAGACAGTGCTAGAGGGATGAAAGACACCTATTTCCCCCTGTTTTTATCTAACAGTACAATTAACCTAACTAAAATTTACTTCTCATGAATGGTGTCAATTTCCTATCATGGAGGTAGAAAGGTAACATTCTGAGTTTTTAGAATCAGAGTTAGTCCCCTGTAGAAAGACTTATAAAAGGAATTTCTTTGAAAGCCAGGTATTAAGAATAGCCTTATCCCTCAAAATCGATTAATATGACCATGTCTCAGGGAAGTGAAAACCTTCAAAATTAATCATGCTTTCCTTTTTTTTTTTTTTTTTGTGGCTGCCAGAAAACTCGAGTCAAATTTGTGCCTCAATTGTAGAAATTAAATAAAATATTTATCTTTTGGCTATACTGATCTTTTCCATGCTCCAAGTTTTTTTTAATTTATTTATTTTCCCTCAGTGGTATCTGTATTTTTCCTCAGGAACAGAATAAACCATGTTAGCAATACACTCATATCAAGATAAGCCAAATGAAGCATTTCTTTCAAATATCCTTTTTCAAGAGTGCCTTCCATTTCTCCATATGTTTCTGTTCTTTATCTGGCTGTTAGTTTTTTGTTGCCATGACACTTAATATTTATACAAACAATAAAAAGCAAAGTAACAACTCCTGCCCACTTCCTGTCAACTCTCAGTTAAAATTTCAGGCCAAGTGGTGTGTGATTGATTCCAACTTGATGCACTCAGAGACGGTGGGATGCGATGTCATTTAGAAATTAACTATATGTCATTCTTTTAATGCCTTGGACAGTAAAATGAAGTAAGTCTATCAAATTATTTTTCCATATTGATTCAACCAATAGACATTAATTAAGCAGCTATTGCATGTTTCACATACAACAAAAATTAACCAACTGGATTCTGTATGAAGTTCTGGGTCACACCTTCCTGTGAACAGGAAATAGATTTTTAAATGGCAGACTGAATAACTGAGTACATAAGTAATCAGAACTGCATTAAGGATCTTGGGGTGAGCCTGTCGTCTCTTGAAAAATGATGAAGTTTTATTAATTCAAATAGCATTGTTTGGAATCTAAGACAAATCAAACAGGAATTAGATTAAACTGTAATATCTTACTAAAAAAAAAGAACCTATTGGCAAATAAATAATATGTTGATTACAAAGTGATTTACACCTGGCTCCTTGAGTCAATCTGGCCTGTTAAGTGCTTAAAAAATCTTTTCTTTCTTTTTTTTTTTTAAGATTTTTATTTATTTATTCGACAGAGAGAGATCACAAGTAGGCAGAGAGGCAGGCAGAGAGAGAGGAAGGGAAGCAGGCTCCCTGCTGAGCAGAGAGGCTGATGCGGGGCTCAATCCCAGGACCCTAAGATCTTGACCTGAGCCAAAGGCAGAGGCTTTAACCCACTGAGCCACCCAGGCGCCCCAAGTGCTTAAAAAAATCTTAAAAGCCTCTATCAGAGGCATGTGGGTGGCTCAGTCTGTTAAGCATCTGCCTTCCACTCAGGTTACGATCCTGGGGTCCTGGGCTCAAGCCCCACATTGGGCTACCTGCTCAGTGCAGAGCCTGCTTCTCCTTTTCTCTCTGACTCCCACTCCAGTTCATGCTCTTGCTCTGTATACCTCCAATAAATTTAAAACAAAACAAAACAAAAATCTTTAAAAATAAATAAATAAAATCCTCCATCATACATGCTTAAAAAAATAAAATACAAAAAACAAAATGTACCATCACTTAGCTTTTCACTAACCCCAAAGGTGCCTATGAGAGTAGTAAGAAACCCACTGAGGCCATGGGATATGCTGAGCAAGAGCCAGGCTTGAGTTTGAACCCTGGCTCTGTCACACACTAGCTGGGTTACTATGGCCAAATGTTTTACCTCAGTGTGCTCAGTTTCTTCATCTATAAAATGAGGGTACTATTACATACTTGAAAATTGTATATCTGAAAGGTGCACCTGGGTGGTGGCTCAGTCGGTTAAGCATCTGACTCTTGATTTCGTCTCTGGTCATGATCTCAGGGTCCTGAGACAAAGCCCCACATTGGGCTCCACGCTAGACATGGAGCCTACTTAAGATTCTCTCTCTCCCTCTACCTCTGCTCCTCCTCCCCTCCCCCTCTCTAAAAAACAGTTGCCAAGAGAGTAGATCTTAATCTCATCACAAGAAAAAATATTCTGTAAGTATGGCGCAGATGTTAACTATACTTACTATGGTGATATTGTGGGGATCATTTTTAATATACACAAATAATGAATCACTATGTTGTACACCTGAAACTAATATTGTGTGTCAATTACACTTCAATTACAATAAAAACAAGCCACAACAAAACAAAATATTATGAGATAAAATGGGAAGGAATGGGGACCATTAGTCCTCACAGGCGGATAAATCTTAGGGATCATTCTGTCCTATCTTTCATTTGGTGGATGGGAAAACTAAGGACCAAAGCACAGTAAGTGTATTATCCATAGCCTCACAGCTCTGGGGGCAGAGCCTGGACTGCAATCCTGGTCTTTGGGATTCTAGTTCAATGTTCTTGGCCTGAAACCATACTTCATACTTCATCTTCCTACTTCAGGGGTGATGAGATTGTAATGGAAACCAGTTTTTTAAGTTTGTTCTCCAAAGAGAAAAAACTGAACAGGGATTTGGGGGGTAGAACAAAGTGAGAGCAGCCATTGGCAAAGAGACAAAATTAAATACTGTTCCTCAAAATGGATATAGCTCAAAGGCATCAGGATTTAATTTGTGATAAAACTGGCCAAGAGTTTATACATTAAAAGTATAACTATGAGAACTAAGCATGGCTTTGGAAAAAATTATAGACCAATTGGCTACACTTCTGTATAGGGCCAACTGATATTTAAAAAAAGCCTGATTTTTTTAAATAAGAGAAAATTTACTAAGAGATGATGAAGAAGACTATTTTAGTAAAGTCATTGGTGGTAGAGGGCAGAGAAGTTCTTTTGGATGGTTTCTCAGTAAGGGGTATTTTCAAAACTTAGTTGACTGATGGAGAGTTCGTTGTCAAAATACTTTAGAGGAAGAGACTGTTCATGGCATTTCGTTCAACACTGTCATTTCACAATGAGTAGCAGAATCAGAAAGAGCCAGTGCCTGGCTCAAAGTGACTTGTTTAAGGGTAAAACTTTGAGCCATAAAGGTGTCCATGAGGTCCTGAAACAAAACTAAGCATAGAGTGAAAACAGAAGGATCATGAATCTACATTATTCCAAGAGTCTCCACCACCATGCTCTGAGAACATAGAAGATGCCAGACAACACACTAAGTTGACCCATATCTGCAGATCCTTATTTCTCACTAATCAGTGAGTTAGGTACGATTACAATGCTATTTTACATATGAGAAAATAGAGGTTTCAGGATTGAGTGACTGCCACCTGTATCAGCACCAATATCATCACTACCTTTTTTAGGCATGTATTATGCACCAGGTAAACTTGCTAGGTTTACCTGCATTAGCTTGTTTAACCATTACAATAGTCATATGATGTTGGTACTATGGTTGTTCCTCATTTTGCAGTTGAGAAGGCTGAGGTTTAAAATAAGGTTAAATAACTGGCCCAAGGTCACCAAACCAGGAAGTGGCTAACCCAGAAGATAATTCTGGGCCTCTGTAGTTAACATGTTTATGAATAATAGGACTGGGGGCACCTGGGTGGCACAGCTGTTTAGGTGTTCCAGTCTTGGTTTTGGCTCAGGTCATGATCTCAGGGTCATGAGATCAGCCACACATCAGGCTTTGTGCTCTGCGTGGAGTCTGCTTAAGTCTCCCTCTCCATCTCCCTCTGCCCTCTGTCTTAAAAAAAAAAAAAAAAGAGAGAGAATAACAGGGTTGGTGGCTGTCAGAGACAGGGGGTGGGGAGTGGGCAAAATGGGTGAAAGGAATCAAAAGGTATAAACTTCTAGTTATAAGTAAGTCCTGGAGATGCAATGGACAGCATGGTGACGATCATTAATAATACTCTGTGGCATATATGAAAGTTGCTATGAGTATAGATCTTAAAAGTGCCTATCACATGGAAAAAAAAAGTTCTGTCACTGTGTGTGGTGACAGATGGTAACTAGACTTATTGCAGTAGTCATTCAAAATATATAAAAATAATACATCATTATGTTGTATACCTGAAGCTACTACAATATTACATGTCAGTTATACCTCAATACAATAAATAATAATGATGATGGGAAGGAGAAAGTACAAAGCAAAAGTCCACTTGCAAAGGTTTGTCCCTCTCAGTATGAAAGACCCCCGGGCATTGATAGGGAGGTATAAATATAGTGAAGACCTTAAGGAATTAACTTTGGGGTGGGGTGAGGGGGTGGGACGAACCTCTTGGCATTTCTGTGGCTAACTGAACATGGAGTTGAGTAGAGGAAGAATGGAGTTTTCCCAGGAGAGCAATTTTGGTTGCAATTGCACTAAAGCTCACCACCATTTTAGTACAATGATCTACCACAGGGGAAACAATCTGTTCATTGTCTGGGATGTTATGTTGGTGGACCATTCAGTCAGGCAAGGAAAGAGTATGGTAAAAGTGCCCGAAAGACCTAGGAATAAAGAAATCGAACGAGAGGTGTTAAGAGGGAGTGAACATTGGAGAAAGGCGAGAAGTAAAAACAACACGAGGATTTCATTCTATGGACAGACAAGTACAACAGAACAGCACAGACAATGTCTCCTGGGATTTTCTTTTTTAAGTAAAAGTAGAGAAAAGGAAGGGTTTCTATCTACTTTATGTAGAAGGCAGTCTTCTATACATTGACAACAACAGGTCACCAGACATCTGCTTATAAATCTATTGGCAACGTCTGGAAAATCTTGGTGAGTGAGTAAATGGGTAGGCCAAGCAGGAAGAATTAATCCTTTGTGAAGTATTCAGTCCACTGTTAATACTTCACATGCAAATTTAACCAACGGAACGTTTGGGCCCTCTAAACCATGGCCCCCCAAATTGAAATGCCATGTAAGTATGAAATGAAGTATTCTTTTTTTTTTTTTTTAAGATTTTATTTATTTATTTGACAGACAGAGATCACAAGTAAACAGAGTCAGGCAGAGAGAGGGGAAAGCAGACCCCCGCTGAGCAGAGAGCCTGATGCGGGGCTTGATCCCAGGACCCTGGAATCATGACCTGAGCCAAAGGCAGAGGCTTTAACACACTGAGCCACCCAGGTGCCCCTGAAATAGATATTCTTGATGAAAGCATCATTCTGTCACCAAACTGCTTCAGTACAAAACTCTGTGTTTACTTAACTTTTCAAAGAGTCAAACCCATGACTTTTTTTAATGAATATTTTCTGCTCAACCAAAAGATACTATCACTCACTCATTTATTGATTAAATAACCATTTGATAAAACACAGTGAAGCTCCAACACCCCACAGCTCTAGCTCCACCAGTTTCTTTTCAGGAATATATGTGAGTGAAAGAGCCTTTAAATTAACCTGCAGAGGGAAAGTCAAAGCCATCAGTCGAGGTCAGTGTTACACTGAGAGCCAGATGACATGGTAGCTGTCCAGTCACCCTTGGTATGATTTTCTTAGCAATGCTCTTTGTTTTCCAATCCTGCTGATGATTTGTCCACCACTTTCCACAATAACTACCCCCTCATACTGACAAACAGGAAAAAACCACTCAAGTTCTTTCTTACATAATGTTTTTGTGTGTGTGGGAGAGATCCAGAACTCAAAGAACCTTGATGCTTTTTATCAATTCCACTAAACGTCAAGGGCAGGAAATAAAAATATTTTTCTCTTCCGACTCAAATACAATACCCCTTTGTGAAGTTGCTAAGAAGGCACAAATATCAAATCTGGGAAAAATTTCAGGTGACAGATAGGCATCAAAATATTTCATTCGGCTAAAAATAAAATATCTCTACACTTCTCTTTGCATTCCAACTCACATCACACTACAACTCAGGATGATGAACAAAATCTGTTTCCCCCTTATACTGGCAGTGACTCTGAGGTTACAGAAAGGAGAAAAGTATCCTCCTGTGTTATGACACTGAAGTCTCCAAAGACATGTGGCAGTTCGGAGCAGTTGTTTTCAGCATGGAAGCAAGACAGAAGAGGGAAGAGAGACCAAGTCAAATGACTGTGTCTTGGTTACCTGGCCCCTAGACCTTAGATCAAAGACCCAAGAGGGAACTCAGGCAATGTGCGCAGTCCCACAGAGAGCTGAGTCTGTGGTAGCAAAGCTTGTGCAGTCCCAATCAGCCGCCTCAGCACCAATAAAAGTGGCTCCTGAGGAAGGGTAACCATCCTCATGGCAGTAGGCTGGTCTAGGGTCCAGAGATGAACCCAGTGGCAACATGGGATGTGTGTAGTCCAAGGTAGACTCCAGTGCTCCAACCCCACAGCAGGGCAGACACATGAGAAAAGACAAAAAGAAAAAAAAGATTCCACCTTGGGGAGCAGGGTAAAGGCAATGGAATAAGTAGGTAAGCATTGGGTCCCCAGTGGCACCAGGGCCTCTATCTCCACTGCAGGCCTCTCCCTGCCACCCCAGAGTCTCCCACTCCAGCTGCTCTCCTCAACGGGAGCAGAAAATAGATGACAGCTACGTTTTCTTCAACTCTTGCCAAGAAAAACACTGCAAGGTTAAGAACACAAAAGGCTTCAAATATCTTGCTACCGAGGTTCCTTTTTATAAATTTCAGTACACACACATACACACACACACAGAAGAAAATTCATTTTTAGTCAAAGGGTTCAAGAATGTTGACCATCTTTCAAGGAGTCACTATGTTCTTAAACTCTTTCAACAGCTCTATTTGTTTTCAAAAGGGTCAGAGATTTATTTAATAGCAGTTTATCTTTCAGCTGGCCCATTACAAGCCAAAGCATAACACAAAAGGCAACCAGCATAATCATGGGTTGGAGTTGAGGAGGCTGGAGAGACGGGGTGGGGAGTCAGAGACACAAGACTGAGAATTCACCGTGTTATTTGCTGCAGGAGACCCTGACCATGGGCAAAAAGGTTAAATTTCACATAAAAAGACAGAAGTCCGCATCTAGAAGAGGAAATATTTCCATGGCAGTCTTGTCGACGTGCCCCCTAAATCCGTCACCCATGTGAAAAAACAACCAGGATCTGTGAAATGATGGGGAGAGTGATCATTCACTTCAAATACAGTAACATCTTTCTACCAAGTGATAAAAACCTATCACAAAATAAATACACACCATATGCTCTCTATAAAAGTATGACACAGTAATGTCTTTGTTTTTTCATCAGAAACCTGGCCAAGACATCAGGACCCTGGAGTGTAGCTCTCCTCTGGGGTTCTGAAGCCTGCAGGGGGAACTCAGACAGGGATGGAAAAATTGAGATAGTGACAACATTCCTTCATCTGCTGTCCAACTAATCATGCTTGTAATGCAGACAGAATGATCACAAGGATACATTTCAGTCTACTGGAGAACATGCTAGCCTTGATCTCTGCGCTCAAAGAAAAAGAAGAAAGCTTCAGTTTGGGACAGAATGGACCCAAAGGCTAATTGTCATATATTAAACCTGGTGTGTGTGTTGGGGGGGGACGGTTCTTGTTGTTGTTTTGAGGAAATCTCATGAAAAATCCAACTGTTTAAAATTCAATTTCTCTTAGGGACAAAACACTTGTGCCTCTCTTAGACTCAGTCCCACGGGTTACTTTCTCCCTCACAAATCACAAATTTTCGCTCTCATCAAATCAACATGTCACTCATCAAAAAACATATTGATACCAAAGATAGGACTATGAATTATTTCCTTTTTTTTTTTTTTAAGATTTTATTTATTTATTTGACAGACAGCAATCACGAGTAGACAGAGAGGCAGGTAGAAAAAGAGAGAGGAGGAAGCAGGCTCCCTACTGAGCAGAGAGCCCGATGTGGGGCTCTATCCCAAGACTCTGGGATTATGACCTGAGCCGAAGGCAGAGGCTTTAGCCCACTGAGCCACCCAGGTGCCCCCCATTAATTATTTCTTAAAAGTCGACTGATCTCTTGACCATTATATTTGGTAGTCAGTTTTGCTAACATCAAAATGGATTAATTCTTTAGCAGTAATGTGAGATCCCATTAAGATTTTGATCATTTTTTTAGTTCTTCTTGTCACTGTATTGGAGTTCATTCATCTAAGCGCACACAGTAAATTCTTCCTCTCTTACTGTTAATCCCTGCACTGATGTGAGACTGTCGCTCTGACGTAGGAAAATGCCTAGCTCAGGTTTGCTCACAGTATCATAAAATGCAGCGATGGATGGACTTTTGGGTACAGCTGAAATAACCATGTGGCAAGAAATCTTACAAATACTTATTTTACAATAACGGAACAAGAGAAATGGGGAAAATAGGTCAACCTCTGAAAATAGGTAGCATGGGCTATTGAAGGGCAGGAAAAAAAAAAAAAAGTAAGTCAGGAAAGAGGAGGGCTAGCTGCCAGCCAATCAATTTTCTCCTTCCCTCTTCCCAACCCGTTTCTGTTTTATAAGTCTACTTGAATCAGTTTTTCTCCTACGTATTTCTTTTTTCCCCACAGGTTCTTATTGCTAATTTCATTTATTTAAATTTTTAGTCCTCAATTACCTTGTTTGACTAGTTTGAGAGCAAACACCTCCTACCATTAGTACTTTCTCAGAAAACAAACCATCTGCACACACACACACACACACACACACACACCCTTTATCTATAGATTATATATATATGGATACAAATATGGATATAGATATAAATATGAATTTCCTAGGCTTCTCCATATTCCTAAAAGCAAAATGCAGAAGTAACAGAGTCTGCATAAAATTAATAAGTTAGGCTCTCTTAAGGTTGGTTAGTTATTCTGAGAGTGAAAATTTAAACAGAAAGGAGGAAGATGAAATGAGAGTCTATCAGAAGAGACTCCAGCAAACTCAGGACTAGGGTGAAAATCCCTTGGTTGTGCAATAAGAGGAAAGGGAACTTGAGGCAGTCTGAACCCCACTCCAGCACAGAGCAGCCAAGAATAAGCCAGCAAACACAGGCCAGCTCCGGGCTGCTCCTCATCTTACAACATGGCTCAGGTCAGGTTTTCTGATGTCAGTGCTAGGGTCAGCTCTAGGAAGGGCAGGGAAATCTCAGTGAATATTCAAGTTGTATCCTCTATGGTATTTGCAGGGATCTGGCCAACAATAGCCAGGGGGCTGTTTACCAAACTCGTTCTCCAGCACCACCCACAAAAATACCGGGGAGCTCATTGCCAACGCTTACATGGGGATCACACAGTAAGAACTGAATACAGCCATGTCCCACTCACTTCATAAGCTCTGTTTCTTGAGAGATGGCTGCTGGGGAAGAAATGACTGTTTACAGAAAACAGAGATCCCAGGAATTAATCCAGTCACCAGGATGAAAGTAGAATGAAAAACTGTTCATGATTCCATTCCATAGATCACATGAAGTGACTTTCCCAGGTCTGGGCTGTAAGACATCTCAGGATAAAATCATCACTCAAAACCAGATCTGGAAAAACTGAGTGAATGGCTTAATAGGGCTGGTACAAATCACTGCGCAAGTTCTCCAAAGTAAAAAAAAAAAGATTCTCCAAACTGAAACATCAGAATGTCCTACATACTGGCCAAACCAGATGCAGATAAGTAGCTCCCATACATCCTTGTATTTCCAAGAGATGCGAGGCTCCGGGCTCTGAAAGGACCAAGCAGAAGCCTACCTGCCATGGAGGGGCAGGGAGCTGGAAAGGGAGAAGGAATTCAGCCTTTTCCAATCTATACCTTCAATCTATACCTTGAAGACTCTTGGGGCCTAATGGCTCTTATTTCATATCATTATAACAACTGCTTTGGTTCTGTCATTCTTTCACTATCTGTGTTCCTTTATGTTCCAGAGATCAATTATACACATCACTGCTTTGGATTCCCCTCTAATTTCATGGGTCAGTCCAATACCCATTCCTACCTACCTCGCACCACAGAAATGGGCTTTGCACATCACTCCATAAGCATACAACTCTCCCTATCTCCTTACCCCTCACTCGTTATTGGCTGCCACGCTTGAAAGCATCATTGTTTTAGGTCAACATATCTTCTTAACAGTGAGAAAGGAACATAGCAGCCGTGTTCCCTGAGCCAATGAATCCTTCGTACCCACCAGAGTGTAGACCACAGCATTTGAGACCGTGTTTGTTTCAGCACTGAACAGCCCATGTTTAGTTTAGTACCTGGCATGGAGGAGGAGCTCTATAACTATTTGTTGAGAGACTAGAAGTAACTTTTTTCCCCTCAAATTCCACTTTATTCTTTTATTCTCAAGTTATTCTCTGTACCAAAGGTGGTTTGTAAATCACTGAAATCCTGGCTTAAGGGAATTACTGAACCCAAAAGACACAGTCAAAATCTCCAAAGTTCCCAAATTCATCCCAATAACCAATCCCCCTCCCGTTCCCTGTCCTTCTCCTGCTCTTCCTCCCCTTCGTATCTGGAACCACATCACAGACAAAATTCTAGGCTCTTGACCTCTATTAGCTAATTCAATCTCTATGAAAAGCATATAAGGTAGTGACTACATTATTCCCATTTGACAGACCAGGAAACAGAGGCCTCCGGGACTTCCCAACCCTGCCCAGGAACGCACAGCTCAACTGCAAATCCAGGATTTGAATTTCGGCCATCGGACTCCAAAATGCCAGCTCCTAATCACCACACCATACCGCCTCTTGAAAAACAGCTGTCGAGGAGACTAACTGAGGGCCGTGAGGAATTATACCCCAGCCAACCATTCAATAAAACCTTTACTGAGTGCCTGTTATGTGCCAAATGCTGCAAACAACCCCCCCCCCCCAACAACCACGAACATCGTTTCTATGTCACAGTCCTCATCCCCTCTGCTTTCCCTGTTGCCAACAGTACGCACACAGAATCTGCTAGCCTGGGACATTTAGGAAGAAGCTTTTCCTTCTCTTTATCTTTTTAAAATCCCTTACAGAGAACACAGCTATCCCTTCTCTCAGCCTTCTGTGGAACTCTAGCAAGAGCCAGGGGCCAGATGCTACAGCCTGTGATGGCACAGACAGAGATCTGAATGGAACTAAAGAAATGAAGAAAATGGTGTCTTGAAGTCCCTTGGCAACCTTGCTGGACCCTGCTTCATGGTCAAAAAGGCAAGCCAGAGAGAGAGAGAGAGAGAGAAAGAGAGAGAGAGAGTAGCATATTCTGGCCCCTTCTTCCCATCCTCGGAGAGGTCTCCTGGGGTAGCGGGGGACCCCCACCCCCATCCCGAACACACCTTCCACCAAAGGCGGGAGGCAGAGGGGCTTGCACCGAGGCAGAACCTCTGGATGAAAGGCAGGCTGCGGACACCTGCGGCCTCTGTCTGGTCTGACCTTCACGTTGAGCAGAACCCACCCAGGCAGCGCAAAACAATCCTCTGCACCCCGAGGCTGCTGAATCAGCGCCGCTGGGAATGACCCGAAGGGAGATTTCTGACTCCCGAGGCATTTGGTTTATTCAGCACCGTGAAGGAAATAGCAGCCGTTCAGTGAGGGAATAAAAATGAGGAGTTGGCTGAATAAAGGTGATAAAAATAGATTTTCCAACTCTACGAAGATGAATCATTTTGCCATGGGGATTCGCCAGGTTCTGTTTCAGCTTGGTTTTCAACCCGGCCTCATAAATTTGACGAAGGAAAATTTCCTTCCCCTAGATAACCAGTGCCATGGAGCCGTTAGCATTCAGACAGGTCCGACAGGGATTTTATTAGAGAATTGCTCAGAAATAACCTCCATTCCTTCCCCGGCCGGCAATAATACTGACTTTGAAGGACGAGGTTCCAGGAGGGCTAGATGGGGAGAAGCAGCCCTTGAGCCCAGACTCGCTGCGTCTTTAAACCCCCTCCTCAATTTCCTCAATTCTCTCCTTCCTCATCTTAAGAAATGGAGATTTGTAGATCGCCTAGAGGTGGGTGGAAAGAGGAACAGAATGTGAGAGGGGGCTCAGGTGAAACCACACCTCAGACGTTGGCAGTCGCGTTCTCCGGACGACACCACGTGCTGTGGGGGCCCAGAGGACTGCTGTTGGGATAAATCTTTAAAATGTAGCACAGCTGCTTTTCATTTGCAAAATTATTGAAAATCCTCTTTCTTCTGACCAAACTATATGTCTATGTGTCTTCCATGGCACACCCCAAAAGGAAAAACAAAAAACAAAAACAAAAACAGGCTTTCCTTAGAGGATAGAAAAAACTTCATTAAAAGCAACAGGCAGCACGAATTATCAGAGGACAAGGTGAACTCCAGAGGAAAGGAACTGTGATCGTATTATAGCCACACCGCAAGTGTATAAAAGGAACTTCTTGTTTTTTTTTTTTTAAACCAAGTGTTAACCTCTAAATAGCTTCTTTCCTTCCCTCATGGACACCGGTAAACACATATAGGTGATGGGTCTTACTTACCCCGCCATGTGCTCCTGCTCTGCGTTAAACTCCAGCGTGCCCACACCAGGAGATGGGTGGGGCATCTCTTCGTGGTGCTCAGGACACAGCAGCTGCAACCTTCCCTCACATTCTCTCTCCCCAGCCTGTCCCCAGCACAGCAAACCCAGCTCTGCCCAGGAGTAGGCTGCCGCAGCCTGAAATGCTGATGAAGTGAAAGGGAACTTACTGGAAGAGAGCGTGATTGCCACACCTATTGGGGAGGGAGGCGGAGAATTCTGCTCCCTCTGAGAAAGGGGAACAGAATCCCCAAGAGAGGCAGGGGCCCGAATGCAATTCTGCTGGAGAACTTTGCGACAGCTGCTAGTGCCCTGTAGGCACCTGATGCCATCGGTCAATGTGGCTGTGGGAAAGGTGCCCAAGCAAGAGGACCTGAGGGATGAGAGTTCAAGTTCTAACTCTGAAACAAAGTAGCTATTTGACTGCCCCCCCACCCCAACTCAAGTCACTGCCTTTCTGATTCCCTTTCTGAAATCCTAAAGCCTTTGCAATCATCGTGAGCATAATAAATAATAAGCACAGATACAAGTCTATTGGAAATATACTATGTACCATCCAAACCATATTAGGCGGGTTTTTTCATATTAGGCATTTTATGTACATCGTCTCATTCAATCCCACCGTATGGAGAGGAGGCTTATCAAATGCACTGTATAAATGAGGAAACTGGTAAACTCACTCCATGAATTCCCCACGAAAATAAAGACTCATCATATCCATTCAGTGCTTTGAATTTAAATGTAGGCATTGAATCTTTGTGCCTGAAGTCGAGATGACATCTGAGGTTGGAATTTCTGCACTGTTGGATGATTAATGTGTTTACAGTGCTCCGCCGGTATGATTCCGAGATACTAGTATTTATGGTTATGACCGTTCAAGCTACTGCAAAACCCATTTCCCACCTGTTGCTTTTTATTAAACCTCCCTCAAGGACATGAAATATTTCTTCGTGCAAGAGTCTAAAAACGGGGATCCTGAAATACGTGAACAGAAACCTCGCATGTGGATTTACCATTTGGAATTTTCGAATGCTATAAAATACAGTGTCTACAACCAATTCATCATTTATAAAAGCTTATTAGATTGATGCGCCAACTGCCGCCCCATAACCTGCCAACTATTAGTACTGATACATCAAATGTTCGGCTGACGTTCAATATTTATTAATAACCTCTGTGTTTCTTTCCTAGCGTATCGTCTCCATGCATTATACTCTGTTTTATCTTTGACTTCATTCTAGTTTTTAAGGGAACTTTTTATTTCAGTACAGTTTTTGGATTTACAGGAGACTGCAAAGACAGTACGGAGCGTCCCGGCAGAGCCTGTAGTCCGCATCTGACACGGCCGTGAGACACATTTATGACGGCTAATGAACAAACACTGGGATGCGACTCTTCACTAAATACCAGGTTTTTGTTTGGATTTCATTCGTTTTTCGCTAATGGGCTTTTTCTGTTCCATGATCCGATCCAGGACACCGCATTATTTTCACTTATCCTATCTCCTTAAGTTCCTCTGGATTTTTCCCGTTTTTCTGATGGCCTTGACAGGAGTCATCCCCGGCCAGATATTTTGTACTTTATTCTGGGTTTGTTTGATATTTTTCTCACGGTCAGACAAAGGTGATGGGTTTCAGGGAGGAGGATCACAGAGGGGAAGTACCATTCCCATAAAACCCTATCAGTCATCCTTTTATTTTTTTAAATAAGTGCAGAACATATTTAAGTCCAACAAGAACTTGAAACCAAGCAAAGTTAAATAGCAACAATTAATAAATCAACAATTAATTTATCAACAAGTGATAAATATCAACCAACTGACTCAGAAATATAATACTTTATATTGGGGAAAGAACGACACAGAGGGAAGCTAATCTTCATACCCACTGAGACAAGGGGAGACCCAAGATTCTAGCAGGAAACCAGCTAATTACAAGAGAGGTGTCTAGCAAGTCCTTTTGAAATGTTTGCCAAGACAAACTTCCTACAAAAACAATCTCAGATTATGGCACATTATAAGAGAAGTACTGGTTGAGCCTAGCACGGTTTGACCCTTTCATACAATGCTTACAGAGATGAGGTGAAATTTCTTCTGTTGTCAAGCAACAGAATCCCTACAACTCCAGCTTCAGAGTACAAGCTAAAACTTGGTTCCAAAAAACAGAAGTAAAACTTAGGCTAAAATATGTATTTCCTGCTATTATATATATTTTTTCCTCACAGTTCCTAACTGAAGGTCTGTTCCTGAGGGGAAAAGAGTGAGGAACTGATGTCATGTCACAAACTACTGAATGCCGTCCAATGAAAGATAAGAGAGAACAAGTGGTTGCTTTCTTCAAAGAATGGTTTTTTGGTTTTCCCCCAACCCCCCCTGCCAGGGACAGGAAGGGGAAAAAAAAACTCGAAAAAAAGTTTTATAACACTGCTATATTTAACCCTCCACCTCGACACAGACACAAAATAATTATGGAAACAAGCTTGGAAAAATAATTTCTGGTGCACGAAGAAGATTTTAGCTAGCTGGTTTAGGCATTCATAACACATATGAGTAAAGTACTTGGCTGGCTTACTCACTGTTATGGGCTGACGAGCGTAGCCCCCTGCCCTATTTATTTATTTATTTATTTATAAGATTTTATTTCTTTTAAAAAAAGATTTTATTTATTTGACAGACAGGGATCACAAGTAGGGAGAGAGGCAGACAGAGAAAGAGAGGGAGAAGCAGGCTCCCCGCTGAGCAGACAGCCCGATGCGGGGCTCGATCCCAGGACCCTGAGATAATGACATGAGCCAAAGGCAGAGGCTTTAACCCACTGAGCCACCCAGGTACCCCTCCCCACCCCATTTATATATTGAAGTCAGAACTCCTGTAACTCAGAAATGTGACAACATGTGGCGATAGGGTACTTAAAAAGGTAATTACCATTAGAGTGGGCCCTAATCCCAATATAATCCATGACCTTCTAATCTAGAGATTAGGGCATAGATATGCGCAGGCACACAGTAGAGACCAATATAAAAAGATGGCTGTGGGAAAGCTAAGGGGAGAGGCCTCAGAAGAAACCAACCTTACCCTCATCTTGATCTTAGACTTCCAGCCTTCAGAACTGTGAGAAAGTTCGTTTCTGTTACTTTAGGCCCCCCAGGCAGGGATCTTCTGTCATGGCGATGCTAGAATACTAACCTGCTTACCTAGTACTAAGAGGGAAGTCTCGGGGAATATGAGAAGCTAGCAGCTACGAGATTGGTAGATACTGTATTTCAATTAGTTGTCAGTTATTTGGAGATCTTCCTAAGCCACGATCTGTCATGATTTTCCTATCTAAGTGCAGTTGCTAATGGCTCCTCCTGTGGTCTCCAGCTAATTTCAACACCTCTCCTTCCTCCTCACTATTTCTGCCAACATAGCTCACACACTCCAAAGATAAGACTATAATTTGGGAGGGAAAAGCTTCAAAGCTTGTGGTTTTAGAAAAAGAAATAACTTGTCTCACATAAACTAAAGCATAAGGATTTAACTTCAAAATAATCCATTCATTAACCTCATCCAATTTTTTTATAACTTTTTCCTTGAGTTCCAAACCAACATTTCCAGTAGTCTGCCAGACATCTGCACATGAATGAATACCTCTTAGATAGAGCCAACGCAAAATGTCCAAGAGAGAATTCATCTTTTCTCTTGGAACCCACTTTTCATCCCCAGCTCCCATGATTCCTTTTAATGGCATAGTTATTTTCTAGGTTGTTTGAGTCCAAAATGTAGATGTCATTTTCCTCAGATTATTTATCCGATTTTATCAGTTCTACAATGTACACTTTTTTTTAAAACCTCTGAGATAAATATGCATCTTTCCATCACTGGTGTCTTACTGCCATGCCATAAATTAATTGGCAGCTTTTTTCAATTAGTCATATTTCACAAAATGGTGTGTCCTGTAATTGATGACAAATTATACTCAGGGAAAAACATAGAAACATAAATTCTATCTCCTCACCTCCACTCCCACTGCTTCTACCAAGATTTAGGAGCTTGTCATCTCTTGCTTGGACTACTTGTGTCCTAACTGACTTTTGCTGCTGGTCTCTTTCCACAGTCTGCTTTTCACACAGTTGTCTGGGACATGGGATTCCTTTGTTTTCAATGGCTCTTACTCATAGAAAACATGTCCAAACACCTCCAGGTGGCATGTCTGGTCTCAGCTTACTGTCCCCTGTCCATTTTCTGCAGCACTGATTTCTCTCAGGGGTCCTAAGACCCCAGCTGCAGCCACATGCAAATACTAGCCCTTCCAGACAAGACCTGGGCTCTTGTGGCTTCAGTCCATTCTCCTTCCGTCCCTGGAAGCTAGAATGTGCTTCTCCCAACTCTTTACTCTTCACTATTAGTGGATGCCCAGTTCAGACAGATCCCACAACTTCCCAAGTTCTTAATCTCAAATAGGTATTTTTTTTTCTTGTCCCTCCCTGCATATTCTATTTCATTAACATTTCAAGTTCTATCTTTATTAGACTGTATGTATATATTTGTCTCTCAGAACGTGGCCTCCTGAAAGGCAGGAATTATGTCTTGAGTCACAAGTAGGTTTTCAGTTGGGAAGCAAGAGAGAACATGTCATCTCTCTTTAGTGTATCTGGGCAGAGGGAAGCTGGAAGACAGAGCTGAAGTGTCATGCAAGAGAGGAGGTCCAAGGAAAACTGCATTATCTTTAAAGCCCTATAAGAGATGCATTTTCAGGAAAATAAGCAATCTTTGGCCTGATTTCTAAATACATTAACATAACCATTTCACTCACAGTGGCAGGCAGCTTCTGAAGAGCTCCCAGGAACCCTTCCTCCTGGTCACCCTGTAGGTCCTTGTGCGATCTGCCCTGGAGGGTGGGCTGACTAGGGACTTGCTTTTGTTTTATCTTATTTTTGTGACTTGCTTTTAATTAAGACAATATGGCAGAGAGGATGAAACGTTATTTTTAAGATAAGGTTAAAAAGGACTGTAACTTCCATCTTCTTTGTTCTCTCTCTCTCTTTCCAGTTCTTCTTGCTGGCTCACTCTGGTGAAATGAGCTGCCACATTATAAGATGTTTTATGTGAACAGGCCCACATGGCAAGGGACAGAAGACAGCTTTGGCCAACATCCTACAAGGAACTGAATCCTGCCAATACCCGCGTGAGTGAGCTTAGAAGCAGATCCTTCCCTTGTCAAGTCCTGACATGGCATCGGCCAGCTCCTTGATTGTTGCCTTCTGAGAGACGCTAAACCAGGGACCCAGCTAACCCATGCCCAGAGTCTTGACCCACAGGAAGTATGAGACAATAAATCTTGTTTTAAGTCACTAAGTCTTGGGGTAATCTCTTACACAGTAATGGATAATTATACAGTCACTGAATAAAAAAATCAGCAGGTAGATAATCACAGGATGAATGGGAAGAAGAAAGAAAGAAAGAACAACCCTCCATTCAGTCTTCCCAAGTGCTCCAAATAGATGTTCAAGGGAGCCAACTTATTGGTCTGATCCAATCACATCAGTAGGCAGCAGAATTCTTTCATTCTGTCCAACTCACTGGAGAATGGCTCTCATCAATGGTCACACTTTTACCTGGTATTCACTATGCAGTCAAGTCTTTTGGTTTAATTCACCAATTACCTGTAGTCCTGGTTCCCAAGAGCAATATATTCAGTGGGAAATAAAACTAGAATGTCACCTTAGCTCAGGGAAAGCCTTAAATGCCTTTCTGAGGTATTTGTATTATACTCCATATGCAGTGGGCAGCCAGAGAAAGTTATTCGAGAAGATAATGGACAGGAGACCATCGGTACTCTTAAAAGCTACCGGTGAAAGCTGTTAGAACTAGCAGCACACAAGCCATACTGACTTGGGGGGCATCAAATGAACTAAGCACCGCCCAGGTTCACATTCTACCATTTGACTGAAGGCAGGATCGAGCACCAAAGACTTTGCATGTTTTGTTGTTGTTTTTTCCTGCAGTCTTTGCTCAGTTGTGTCCAAACCTACTAAAATGCTAACCACCATCCCTACCTCTGCCTGGCCTTGGCACCATACTCAAAAGGAGCGAATTGAGCATTCCTTCTGTGTGTGGTATGAGAACATGACCGAGGTTTCTCTCACCGTGCCAGGGATGAGGATAAAGGAAAGTGTGTCATTAAACTCAATTTTGGCTGAGATTCTTCCCGAGGTCTATTCATTTCTTTCTGTGAAAATACCTCCTGCACACAGAACATCTCTCAGCTGCCAGTTTTCACTTGTCCCTCAAAGACAAGCAAGACCACCTCCGGAGACCCCTCATCATGACCACGCCACTACCGCAAAGACCAGAGGAAGGCAGGAAAACACACTGAGAGGGAGGATTCCAAGTCTCTCCCCCTCCCCTGGCCGTGATGGAGAATTCTGTGTCGCCTACCTCCCGAGTCTTTGTTACCCAGAATCAGAACCATGTGTGAAGGGGGAATTGAAAGGAGCTGAGTGTAGCGGACTGCTTTGCACTAGAAAAGGCTGAGGGTGAGCAGAGACAGAGAAAAGGACCAGAAGCAAGACAGATGAGACTGAGTCCAGTGTGAGTCTGCACGATTTTAGGAAGTTGGAGATGGGGAGAGATTTGAAGTGAGCTGGCAAGAGTAAGATTTGTGCGTGTGTATGTGTATGTGTTGAGAGAGAAACTCTAACAGAAAGAGAGGAGGGCATTTTAGAAAGTTCTGCTGCATGTTATAAACAGAAGCACTCCTAACATTCTTTTTTAAGACTTCAGTAAAGATTTCTAATCTATTATTTTATCATTTGTTGAACGGGTGCCCCAAGGACTGTGGGGCTTGAGGTGTGGCCGCATGGAGACTGATTTTAAATTTTACCCATTAAAAACAGGCCACCACCTCAATTTGGCAAAGTTAATAAACCTTAAGTGAGATGGATGAGAGGTTGTCTTCTTAAAACATATGAGACCTCCTTAGAGGTTGACACTTCTGGAAATAGATATTCAGGAGTGTTGAGGTCCAGTGACATAGTAAAAGGCCTAAAGGACATAGTGTAACATACCAGAAAGGGCACGGTCTCTGGAGTTGGGCAAACCAGGGTCCAAATCTCAATTCTGCCTCTTGTTTACTGGAAAGCTGGTAACTTACGCCTTTGCACCTCTGTTTCCTGAGATATGTAAGGATAGAGCAATAACTACATCGCAGGGCAGTTGTAAAGACTACGGATAATCCAGCACTGTACCTGGTCCGTGCTAGGCATTTACTCTATGATGTTTATTATTATGGTCATTTACACCTCTGGCGCCCCTCTTTGCATGCTCTGCCTCCCTCCTGGCCTCAAACCGTAACTTCAAGTGGAAGAGAAACAGAGGCTGAGAAGAGAACTTGGACTGGCTTCTTCTGAGGACACCTATAAGCCAGCCTCTTGAAGGGAAGGGAAATGCTCGAAAAATTCTAAAGGCAGTTGTAGAATAAAACCCTAAAACATCGGACATTGCTGGAGATGAGCTAAGGCACACAGGAGCTAACCTGCAGGTAGGATTTGCAGGAAACCAGTCCTTGGCAGGCAGAGACCCAAAACATAGATGTGGGCCTCACATCTATGGTGTTGTCATCTTCCTAAAATGATGACGTTTGTGTAAGGGCTTTTCACAACTGCTACTCAGTTTTCAACAGCTTTGTGTGTTTACTTTTTGTCCAGAACAATATTTTTAAGCTTCTCATAATATGGAAATCTCTACAGCCTTTTCATCTCTTCCCCTGCTCTGACCTCCCTCAGATGATGAAACACCACCCCGTCTGCTATCAGTTTCGTAAAATAAAGCAGATACCCTTTGAAAGCTTCCTAAAGTCCACAGAGTTTATGGAAACTTACATTTTTTAATCCATTTCAGGAAGCTCAGCTCTAAGTATATTTGCAATCTTATCTTTGGATTAAGGAAAAATACATCCTTTTTCTAAAAAATAAGTTTTTGAGTGGGTTAGGCTAACTAAATGGTAGGATAATTCTACCAGTTCCATTTCTGCTAAACCTTACTGAACTTCAGCTAGAGTCAGATCTCTAGCATTCATGAGGCAAAGAGTTGCTCCAAGAAGTTAAAGCCTTTCACAGAGCTTGAGAAGATACTTAGAAGGTAGTGGCCAAAAGATGGCGGGGGCAGGAGAGAGATGAACTAAAAAAGCAAGTCTTTGCTTTCCCTTCTTTTCCACAGAGGGGAAATATCTGTCATTTACATGTATCCCATTTTCAACTGGAAGCATTTATGAGAAAGACAACCAAAAAGGAGGGTGACCTGGGCTCTGGACCCATCTCGGCATTTACTCTTTGTGTGATCTTGGGCAGAGTTCCCCTTTATAGACCCACATGTCCTCATCTGTAACCCAAATATCTCTAAGATGCCCCTCCAGCTGTAAAATTCTGCTTTTAAAAAAGATTTTTAAAAATTTATTTCTTTCTTTGACAGATCACAAGTAGGCAGAGAGAGAGAGGAGGAAGCAGACTCCCCGCTGAGCAGAGAGCCCGATGCGGGGCTCGATCCCAGGACCCTGGGATCATGACCTGAGCCGAAGGCAGAGGCTTTAAGCCACTGAGCCATCCAGGTGCGCCTGTAAAATTCCCTTTTTCACAAATCGCTTTCATCCTCATGGATTCACAGGCAAGATCAGGCAAATATTTCATGATAGCTCTGCAAAGGTTCCGCTTCCGAGGACAGAATCCCCAAATATCATCTCTTCCCCATTACACTTCATACATGCGCACGTGTGCGCGCGCACACACACTCACACACACACAATGGCCGTTACAATTAAAATCTGTGCAAGAGAAAGCTTCATCCCTAAGTTCCTATTGTTAGCAAGGATTTCATACATTTGTGTCTCTTCCACAGAGTCTGTTTCTGGGATGAAAGAGAATTTCGCACACTCTCTAATGACCATTAAATTACATTTTAGGATGTGGCTTGATTGTGCAATCCTGACACACTGGCAGATTAAAGGGCAGCATTTTTCAACGTCTTTGGTATGCCAAGACCTAAATCTGAGGTCTTTGTCTCTGGCAACAGCTCACTGTATCACCAACACCTAAAAAAGAATGCGAGCATCTGCAGGCAGTCACCACGCGGCTGCGTATGTCAGCAATCCTTACAGAAGAAACCCAGACCCGGATCCAGGGTCTTTGCATCCTTGCCAGGAAATCATTTTCAACTACTTTGTTTTAACACCTTCACCCCTGAATTCTTTGCAACCACAGATCAACTCAGGGGCTGAACTACACCTATTCATGCCTTTGTAAATCTACACGTGTTTATAATTTGGGGTTGCTCTGTGAAAACACACTTTTCTATTTATCTTCAAGTCAAGCAGCTGGGCCATCTTAATGGATTCTTCTCAGCACCAGGCCATTAAGACACACAGGCATGGGTTCCAGGCATGAAAACCCTCCTGGCCACACTTCTTAGGTTTCCGTGGCCCCTGCTACTGAGGACTTCTTGATCGCTAGATGGTCAAGGACCTGTCAACCGCCTGACAAGAGTTCAAACCAGACTAGAGGTCTGTGGGTAGCACCTGAGCAGCTGTCTGCTCTTTCCTGACTGTCACAAATAAAAGAGGAAGAAAATGTCATGTGAAAAATGTGCTCACATAAAAGTCTGCCATCTCAGGGGCGCCTGGGTGGCTCAGTGGGTTAAGCCACTGCCTTCGGCTCAGGTCCTGATCTCAGGGTCCTTGGATTGAGCCCCGCATAAGGCTCTCTGCTCAGCAGGGAGCCTGCTTCCCTCTCTCTCTTTCTCTCTCTCTGTCAAATAAATTAAGACTTCATCTCTGCTGACCCAAGATGGTCAAATCTACTGCTTACTCAAGGTTGCCCACCCCAGCCCCTCAAGAAAAGAGAAGTAATGTCTTTTAATTTCCAACTCTTTATATTGCAAATTTTTAAGCCTACAGAAAAGTTGCAAGAACAGTACCATGAAAACTGTAGACCCTTTCTCTAGAGCCAACATTTTGCCACATTTTCCTCCCTCTCTTCCTTCCTTTCGGTCTCTCTCTCTCTCACTCTCTCCAGTGTTTGTGTATATAAAATTATACACTGCAGACACAGAATTCTATTTGCTGAACAGTCTTTGACAATATAGTTCTCAGATGCAGGAAATTCAAGACTGAGAAAATACTATTATCTAATATTCGATCTACATCAAATTCCTCCAGTTGTCCCAAAAATGTCTTTCACAGGTGCTCCTTCTAAATCAAGGATCACGTGTCTTTTGGCATATCACCTTAGTCACCTTTCATCTGTAACCACACTTCTAGCCTTTTGGGGAGGGAAGGTGTCTCCATGGTATGTCCTCTCATACTGGACTTTTCTGATTATTCCCTCAGAGTTGGATTCAGGCCAAATATTTTGGCAGACATTCTATCAAGGTGATGCTGTGACTTCTTAGTGCAATACCAGGACACCTTTTGTTGTTTGTACCCACCATACATATTGGTAACTTTGATCATGGCCAATTAACTGTTTAAAGCTACAATGTCTTAACATAAATATTAAACCATTTACATACCTTCTATTTCAAATTGCTAGCAACAGTTTTTCAAAATCTTACTCCCCAAAGCATATTTCAAAAGTTATCTTTTATCTCTCTAATATATTCCATTTTTCCTAAACTAAGAAATGCTGTTATTCTATGATAAAAGGTCATATGCACCATAAACATTAAAGGCTTCCCAAAGGAAGTGGTTTTTCACTGGGTCTTGATAAATAAATTGGATTGTGTTGAGAATCCAGGGGGAAAGCATTATATTCACATGAGGTATCATGAGCAAAGGCACTGTACATGAGAATAAATAATGTTTGAGGAACTGTGGGTTGACTATAATAATCCAGGCAAGAGAGCAGGCCTACTCTAGGCCTTGTTCAGGGGCCAAGGAGATGCAGACAAGCAGACAGATGGGGGAAAGCTGCCAGATTCTCTGAGAACTGAACTTGGGCAACTATAGGTCTGTGATGCCTTTATTGGCACTGGGAAATCAGTGGGTGGGAGTGGTCATTTAATTCTAATTTGAGTATGTTACTTTGTGGTGCTGGTAGGACATTGAGATGGAGCTGTCCAGTAAACCGAACAAGAGGTCCAGAGTTCAGGAGAAAAAAATGTGGTGAGCAATGATGATTTGGGTCAGTGCTATGAAAAGTGGGAATCATGGAGACAGACAAGAACATGCATACAGAAAGAAATGAGACAACAGATCTGTTGTCTTCTTCAGAAAGAACCTAGAAGAACATTAACAGAATGGGGGGATGGAGGAGAGGAGGGTGGCAGTTTTGTTTCTTGCCAGGAACCCAACTACTGTACGAATTTTTGGCAATGCTGTTTTGAAGGTAATTGTAGGCGAGGAAACACATCTGACCAGATTTGTAGTATCAGGAATCATTAATGAATGGGTTGCAATTAATTACATTTAGATAAGTATTTTCAGGAAGACTAAGGATAACTCTGCTGTGTGTGTTTCCAACACCATCATGCAATTAACTCAATTCTGACACTGTACCTGGAGATCGTGTCAGATCCCACAGATTAAGGGCTCAGTCCTGTGAGACTTGCTCCCCTCCCCACTTCCCGTAACAATCCCAAAGCCAAGTTGTCTCCTGTGTTTCTGACCAATGGGCTATAAATCTGAGGTTTCCATGACCCCCTCCTTGGGCTTGGTTAATTTGCTAGAATGGCTCACAGAACTCAGAAAAACATGGACTGATATTTACCAGTTTACTATAAAGGATATTATAAAGGATACAGATGAATAGCCACATGGAAAAGTACGTGACAGGGCAAGACATGTGGGAAAGGGCAGAGAACTTCCACACTTTCTGGGCCTGCCACTCTCCCCAAATCTCCCTGGGTTCACCAACCAGGAAGCTCTCCAGACCCCGCCCTTTTGGTTTTTTATGGAGGCTCCACTGGCCACTGGCATCTGCACTCAACTTCCAGCCTTCTCCCTTCACTGAGGTTTGGGGCTGGGGCTGAAAGTTCCAACCCTCCAATCACCTGGTTGGGTTCCCCGGGCAACCATCCTCCACCCCCCCACCTTGGGGCTTTCCAGAAGTCACCTACCTCATTAACATAAAGTCAGGTGTGGTTCAAAGGTTGTGAATTACAAGACACTCCTTCAAACTTTATAGGACTAGCGTTATTTCAAGAACCAATGACAAAAGACCAAATAGTACTACAAAGATGTCCCTGTGGCTCTTACTGCTTAAGAAATTCCAAGGGTTTTAGGAGCTCTGTGCTAGACATGGACAAAGACCAAATATATTTCTTATTACAAACAACCACAATAACAAACTGGTAAAAAAAAAAAAAAAAAAAAAGATATAGGTGATAAAGAATGAAGATAAGTGAGGAAGTGTTATTCAGAAAAGGGCAAGAAAGAGGAAAAATGATGGAAAGGACAAAGCGGAAAGGAAACTCAAATGGAAAGAAGAGGAGAAATAAAAGTCAAGGACAGCAGTGGGAGGAAAACAACCAGAGCCCCTTGTTTTCTTTAATCAAATTCCTGCCTGCTTTAAAGTGGAGGCAATATGTGAAGAGTTAACATTTGATCCATGATAAGAAATGCTATAAAGATCAACGCACATGTCCTAAACCTGTAATTTTGCTAGAATTATTTATGATTTATTATAGAATTATTTATGGATTTTACTCCCTTGACTTCATGCTGTGCATTTTATTCCTATAACATAAAATCCCAGAGTTCCAAGGTCAGGAAATGCCACAGGCTTGAGGCCAAACAGATATTTGTCAGCATTATTAAGACTGTGACCTCAACATTTGGAAGAAATGGACTTCATAAAAATTCTAAAATAATATATACACACATTACTATATGTAATACATAATACAGATACAGAGATTATTTTATAAAATATTCAAATCCATTTCTTCCAGATTTGTCTACTGTCTATCCATCTGTTAACTTACCTGGCTACATGATTCCAACAAATGACACTAGAAAGATTTTTTAAAGAGTAATTACCAGCTTACCTACTGACCAGTATGGGAAATAAAATGCATTCACAGAAATATCAATTCTTATGATTAAAAAAAAAAAAAATCCACTTCGTTCAACTTGCTGAAACCACAAACCTTATTACCAAAACCCTTATGGTTCACAAACACAATCTCTTTTTGCGGGGGAAAGGAGGTACCTCTAATTTTAATTAGTCATCCTGATATGGCAAAGAAACTTTCTGACAACCCTCAGTAAGGTCTGTGTAGGAGCCTGCCTAAATTCTTGACATTTTTCTAATTGTTTTCTGCCAAACCACATGCAGAGAAGACGGTCACACTGGAAACAGTCAGTGAGTCCTTACTGGGCCACATACATCCTTAGCATTTTGTGCACACGTGTATGTGTGCACGGTCCTTCCGGAACTAAGCTATATTTGTCTTCTTGATCTTCCACTTTCCCCCTTTTCACCAAAAAGGCAACATCAACTAAATAATTAACATGAGTCGCCAGGAATTATATATCAATGCATTAAAAACTTCAGCTTCTGACCACATGTGACCCCACGCGTTTTGTCTGTCTAAACGGATAGGTTCAGGAGGGCAAGGGCTTTTCTGAGACAAGTCTCCCGATGACCTAAGGATCACCTGAGCACCCATTATGTCTTTAGAAGAGATTTGGTCTCCAAATGTGGTATTTAAACACAGGTAGATTTTAAGGCCAAAACCAGCAATTTATGATGGAAGTCCTGCTTGTAAATCATGAAATTCTCTTTCTCTACCTCCCCCCCCTCCCTTTCCTTCCAGGGGAATGCAGTAAAAAATGAAATGAGAAAACCATAATTACAATCACATTCTTCCCCCTGGGGTCAACCTAATTATCAGCCTCTCGCCCCAAAACAAATTCACCTCTTTAAGAATGATGGTCCTTATCACTCATGGGAAGGATACAAACAAAGATTAAGTTGCCATTTAGGCATAACTGCGATCTTTCATTTTTAAGTGACCTCTCAGTTTAATGGATTCAATGTATCCTCATTCAAGTGTAACATATATTGCAGGAGAGAACTGTAATAAATGGCATTGTCATGACCCTTAGGTTAGAGCTAAGGAATATTGGAAAATAAATCTCAATTCTGGATACTCACCAATCCCGCAATGGGGGTAGGCAATCTATTGATCTTTTTAACAAGTCCTGGCTTTATAGCATTCAGCAACCTGTCATGAAAAAGGCAGAATGTCAAGTGAGGCATAAAGCAAGACGGATCACACAAATCACCTTTATCCGGGGCCACGGCTAAATTGCTGAATAGGAAAAGCAGTGAATTTAAAGTGTGTAGTAAATCGCAGTAATCGATGAGCCTTCATGCATACAAGTGGAGAGCTTTGCCAGCATCAAGTTTGTCCATAGCAGGTGAAGTTTTAGAACTGAGGAATGCTGGGAAAGAAGGGATGCAGACGGGAAGGTGCACCAAGGGATAGGACACGGATATGAACGGGATGGAGGTCGGGAAGGAACTGTCTAGGACTGGAGCCAGCTATTATTACCACAGACAAGGCCTGTTCCCAATTCTCCTGGCCAAGGCAGGGGTCTCTCCAGGAATGCATTAAGTTCAGAGACCAACATCTGTCTTTGCAAATAATTTGCCAAGACTAATTCCACCTCCAGACCCCTTTGGCTCATTGAGAGTGGCTTGTTAAATGTGGGCGATCTTCACTGAAGAAAGGGAAGAGAATGGTTAGTGAGAAGTTAACCAATCATGGCTTAAAGACTCTAAATAAGGCTTACCACAATTCCCTGGGTACAGAAGATATGTGAGCAAAACATCTTGGGGGTCAAGGTTGAAATCACGTAAAAATGGTAATATAAGCAAAGGAATGTTAAAAAAAAAAAAAAAAAAACCCAAAAACAAAACTCTAACTCCCTGTCTTGAGGAACTAGTTCCGAGCAAAAAGAAACAAGGAAAGCCATCTGTAAAAGGAAAAAAGGGCTGGCATCAGGGTGATGTAGTGGAATGTTGCATTTGCGAACTAAGTTATTCAGAAAGGAATAATGGAAGGCAGGGAGCTGCAAAAAGGAAGTGTTTATTCCCACATTCAGGAATTAGAGAGGGGAGGCCATCGGGTAACTTATCTCAGGATTGCAGTGCAAAGAGACAACTAAGGGAGGCATTTATCACAACTCGGGGTCCAGCAAACTAGGAACCATGGGCCAAATATGGCCCAGTGCCTGTTTTTGTAAATAAAGTTTTACTGGAGGCCAGCCATAGCCATTCATTTATGTACTATCTACTGCTGCTTCTGTGACAGCAGAGTTGAGTTACTATGACAGAGAACATATGGCCCACAACGCATACAATTTTTACTATTTGGCTCTTTACAGAGTAAGTTTGCCAACTTCTATTGTCATTCACGGAGTCCAGAATGATAGAAAATTTTGAAGAACCTATGCTTGATAGATCTCTACAAATCAGTAACAAAAGAGTCATTGAAACAGGTTGGTAATTAGTCTTGAATTCAGCTTCTGTTTGACTTTGACACACTGTATTCATGAACTGAGAACCATCGGCCCACTGCTCACGATAGCCGGGATCCTGGTTTCGCATCAAGGATCAGTCCGTCTGTTCTGGGTCACTTTCACGGCAATTCCAGCACGCCCCCACCCACAGGCACCGCTCAGAGGAGACACGTGCTTTTCGCCCAGTGACAGCCAAGATGGCACTCTTCTCATGAGCCCACTTCGTTTTATGCAGGAACCTAATGTTTTTTAAAAAGTGCTTCTTTATGACTTATTTTGGAATTACTGGTTTTTCAAGTCGGAAGACAGCTTGTTCTCTCCTCATCTTACAGCTTAGAAAATTGAAGCCTGATGATGATGAATGAGTAACTTCTCCAGAGCTGATGAGTGGCATAATCAGGCCCAGAATCCAAGTTTCCTGGATCAGTACATTCTCGTGTGCAGCGTTAATGTTCCGTATCTCATGCTTTAAAGTAAGCAGATAGATATGGTGTCTCCAAAGTGAAGTTTTCAAATATATGAACACCTAGGATATGTTACTTTTTTCACTAGATTTTAACAGTGTCATGTTTAACTGGATTTTAAAACAGTATCTGTGCACAGTATTAGTAATTCAAAAGACCCAAATCTCACCCTTACCCGAGTCCCCCAGGGTCCCAGACTATTCCCTGAAGGTGACCTTAAAGACCTTTCAAAGAAAGTATATAGAGATACATATAATTTTTTTTAAAAGGACAGATGAAGCATAAGTAAACACTGTTCTCCACCTTGTTTTACCACTTACCGACAGTCCTTGGAGGGAGAACAATGTGCCTTGAAGCATATGCCTTATGGATACATGTGGACCTACATCCTTTTTACCACAGACTGGATGTGCAGCTGGCAGGGGACTGAAAGCACTGGCTCTGGAGTCCAACTGATCGAATCCAAAGCCCAGCTCTGCCATTCCCTGGGACTATTACTTAGGGCAAGTCCCTTAACTTCAGCCTTGACTGTAATATAGAAATACAATAGTACCAATTGCACAAGGGTCCCTGAGTCTTAAATGGGACAAAATACGTAAGGAGTTAGCACGGAGACTGGTGCATAGTAAGGTCTCTATCAATGTTTCTCTACATTTGTCTTAAGCATTTTTTTATACTCATTCAATTCATTGCATTTTAGATCAACTACTTACTCTAATACTTTTCAATATTCTAATGAAATAAAATACCACTGCTACCAGATCCTCAAGCTTTGTTGCTAATTAGCCAAAGCAGAAAGAATAACAAATACCCTATTAAAGAATTTATAAACTGAAAATCCTCCTTTAACAGGCATCTTTGGGGGCGCCTGGGTGGCTCAGTGGGTTAAAGCCTCTGCCTTCAGCTCAGGTCATGATCTCAGGGTCCTGGGATCAAGCCCCAAGTCTGGCTCCCTGCTCAGCAGGGAGCCTGCTTCCCTTCCTCTCTCTGCTTGCCTCTCTGCCTACTTGTGATCTCTGTCAAATAAATAAGCAAATCTCTAAAAGGCACCTTTGTATTAATAAGTTTAGTAGTAATGCACCATCAACTCCTCTTTTAGTCAGGTTCAGATTTTTTTAATAGACTTTATTATAGCTGTCCTTTCCCAAATTATATGGCAGAAATCTTTCCTGTCACAAGATGTTCTTCAAAAACAACTAGGAGATGCTGGACCTTAACCACAAAAGAGCCACACACACATACACACACACAAAAAAAAAACACAAAACAAACAAATAAACAAACAAACGAAAAACTCTGACAAATGTTTAGCCACAGATTAAAAAATAAAAAGCCAAAGTGCTCTTAAATAATTGGAATGCTTTCAAGATCAAGGCAGTTGTGTTTTGGGGTTTGTTTTTTGTTTTTTGTTTTTTTGTATAAACATTGCTCTAGTCTGGTTACGCAGTTTACAGTACACAACAATAAAAGATTACACAGAATTGACATTGCAGGAGTGCCCAACACCTGCCTGTCTTGTATTTTGCATTAAACTGAGGAGGTTTCTTGCACACATTAGGAGACAGATGAGAAGTTCAAAAAATACAGCGATGGGTAACAGTCAAGGATATTCACCTGCAATTTTACTAACAACCCCTATCGCCTACCTATGTAAATTAAATATAAATATTTTCAATAAATAGCTCTTGACGACAGGCTTTAAAGCGATGATTATGGGGCGCCAGGGTGGCTCAGTGGGTTAAAGCCTCTGCCTTCAGCTTAGGTCATGATCTCAGGGTCCTGGGATCGAGCCCCACATGAAATTCTCTGCTCAGCAGGGAGCCTGCTTCCCTCTCTCTCTGCCTGCCTCTCTGCCTCCTTGTGATCTCTGTCAAATAAATAAATAAAATCTTAAAAAAAAAAAAGCAATGATTATATTTATATTCATGAACCCTCTGAGATCTACTGTGTCCAACTATCCTGTCCTGTAGAGACAGGTCACGTATTCATTCCACCATTTTTATAGAAGAAAAGACAGTCCCAGACAGATGGGAAGACCTCCCTCAGAGACATGCACAGCTGCTTCGCACCACAGCCAAGACAGCCTTCATGTCTTAGGCCAGTCATTTTATATGGAAACTCTGTGTTTTAGAAAGTCCTGCTTCAGTATGTGCATCAAAGTACAACTCGACACTCACACATACACAAAGAACAAACCTTTTACATTTAATGAAGAGGAAGGTGTAGTAAATTTGGAATAAGTAATCTAGGTTTTAAGAGCTAAACTCTACACTCATTAGCCACAGGCCACTTACAAGTCTCTTGAGCAGAGTGTCAGTTTTCCCTTAATGGGGATTTTGAAAACCTCACCTTCCATCCAGGACTGTGGTGAAGAGCCAATGGGACAATGTGCATTGTAAGCGTTTGGTAAATGGAAATTTATCTACTCATACCCATGTGGTCCTCTACGCACACCCTTTTTTGCTAAGTAAGTTCAGGTCATTTTATTTTTATTTTTAAATTTTTTTAAAGATTGATTTTATTTATTTATTTATTTATTTATTTGACAGACAGAAATCACAAGTAGGAAGAGAGGCAGGCAGAAGGGATGGGGGGAAGCAGGCTCCCTGCTGAGCAGAGATTCCCAATGTGGGGCTCAATCCCAGGACCCACACTGGGATCATGACCTGAGCCGAAGGCAGAGGCTTTAACCCACTGAGTCACCCAGGTACCCCAGTTCAGGTCATTTTAGTTTCAAGTTTTCCATTAGCTAGCTGGCGAAGATGAAGGTAAGTATTTCTTATTTTCTTTTTCTGGCCACCTTGGACAAAAATCTCACATGAATGAATCAAGTCAGCAAATGTGTATAGCTTGCCTAAATCTACGTGTGATAAGAAATGACTAGAAACAGGAAGACAAGTCATGATCTGGGATAATCCTCAATTAGGAAAAAGTTAATGACATTAAAGGCAAGCACAAATACATGTGCTTCTTATATGACAGAAATTAAATGGTGTCTACTAAACTCATATTCTAAATATGAAACACACCGTGACCTGTATCAAGGAAGGCTATTCCATATGTTCCTTCACATACTCAACAAATATTTATGGAGCATGACGTGCTGGCCTGAAGCTGGGGACAGGGACACAAAGGAAGACACGATAGACCCCAGGTTGCTCCCTCATGGCGAATGCTCACTAACAGATTTAAAACCCACAGGAAGACACGAACTGTGCACATCTGTGGTTCATTGTCACACCACGTAGTGCACGCGCCATCCTGAGTTTCTGAGAAATTGAATTAAAGACATGCGCGGTACGAGTTCTATTGAATACAGTTCTTAAAAGATTAAAGATTTGATTCCTTAAATAAACAATTATTGAGACAGCTAGGGAATGGGACTGATGCTCTGATTAGACCACAGGCTGCATTCATGAACTCTCTGTTAATACTTAATATCCAACCGTTGGGAACCTCTCAACCATTGTTTAATGGTCATAAACCAGAAATGAAGAAATCTGTCTCTATCTGTGACTAAAAAGAAAAATCTCAAATATCTATTCTGTGATGGAGAGTTTCTCTATTCTGGGATGGTTCATTCTGATTCTTCCAGCCACTAAGATAATAGTTCTGCAAGGGTCCCAACACCGAGAATACAGGTACAAAGGTCACATTACAAGACCATCCAGACATCAGGAACTAAACCAATGAGAAGTCTGCCATTGAACTGTGACATAAACATTAAAGGCAAAATTTTAAAAGGATTGTAAAGTTCAGCTTACTCTACAAGTCGTTCAATTCATGAATTCAAATCTCATAATGATCCTAGGGTTTAGGGGAGACCAGAGGAGATATCTGGACCTTGCACACAGGGTTGGGAAGTTCATGTTTAATCTCATGGGAAATCAGTTTATTCTTTACAAGAGATTACATCACCGCCTCATTACCTTGGTTTGTACAGCTGCGATAGGCAGCTATGATCACAAAATTACCTACTCTGTGTCCCTTCTAATTTGGTTCCATAGTATTTTTCTACGTGGTTTCCTTGATCACTTTCTGGGTTTTTTCGACCATGTACCCTGAATGAAGGTATATGCACTTTCATTTAATCTAACATGGCAACTGTTTTTGAACCAAAGCATGAGATCAATTTAACCCTGATCATAAATCTGTTACAGATGTCATTTTTAGAGATTTCTTTATAGAGTTGCCTCAGCAAAAGGACGAACGTTAGTAAGCCCTCTGGGGTCAAGAAAAATGGACTAAAATGTAGGGGAAAGTGAAACCTGAACCAAACAAGAATTTATATAAACGAAACGGTGATGGAATGAAAACTGCCATCATTAACATCCACCAAATCTTTGAGGGTTGCTGCTATGCATTATATAGAATGTGGATTATCCAGAACATTTATGCCACCTGCCTTGAACATACTCAAAGAAGAGATCATAAGAGCTTTACAAGGCCTTTGTCTTGGAATTCCAAGAAGTTGGGACTGACTATGAATTATTCTGATACAGCTCCTGTGACAGAGATCACCGACCAAATCCATCTCCTCTCCCTCCTAAGCACACATTTCCACCCGGGCTACATTTTCCACCCTCTTTGCAATTTTTTGTAGCCCTGTAACAGAGTTCTGGTCAATCGGGTGTAGGCAGAATAGTATATTCTCACACCCAGGCCTGACCCTAAAACTTCTCCCAAGTAACTCTCCCTTTTCCCTCTTCTTCCCCATTTATGGGTTAGATGTTCACATGAAGAAAGACCAGAGAGAGAAGACATGTGTTAAGGATAGAGTCTCTATCATCTCAGATCCTTGAACCACTGCCTGAAGCAAAGTCACCTCCACTCTTTCCTGCTGTCAAAACTGAGCTACATAAGAGTGAGAAGTACATTTCCATTGAGTACATTTCCATCACTGAGATTAAGGCACCCAGCATTACCTTAACTATCATAGACCTCCAGAAGATCCTCTTCCAGTAAAGCGGGACCCCACTTTGCCCAAACTGCACCCAAGAAAATCCTGTCCTAAAATGCAAAATCGCACACCTGGACACACCCTTTCCCCTGGGGCTCACTGGGAGGGCAGCTGGAAGGGACTAGCTAAACTTGGAGGCACTGCAGGCAAACAGACCCATTTTTACTTTCCCGCATCTGCTAGGGAAAAACTCTTCTTCCATATCACTCTTGTTCTCGATGCTAAAACACTAACCCTAATGAACTACTCTGTAGGCATGGAAGAGAACCTCCTGAATAATCTGAGTATCTTGGATTCCTTTTGATTCATTTTCAGCCTCTCTCACAGCCCAACCTTTGCATGGCCCTTCTGCTGTTTGGAAATTATGGGGTTTGGGGGACTAGAAGAGACTGAAAACCAATAAATCAATCTAGATAAGAAAACTGCCACCAGGCACACATCTGAAGTCAGAGTTTGCAAGTGGTAGTTAGGATTATAAACTCGAGTTTCTTAAATCTGGGAAAAGGGCTTTCCTGTGATGGTCTGCTTTCTGCACTTCAATAAATTATCTCCAGCTACCAGTCTTGGCCACCTAAATCAATCTGCCCACCACCCCCAGACTCACCCGCCCCCCTTTTAAATTGTGGCCTTGGCCGAGCTGCTTCCCTCTCTCAGTGATTTCTGGGTTTCCAAGTGCCCACAGGATGTCCCTCCAAATGCCTTCACCTTGTAATGGAGCTCCTTGCCCCTGACACTGTTTTCCCCCAACTCAAGATCCTCCCTGATTTTATCAGGTCTAAGTTTAAGATGACATTTATGATCAATGAACTGTGAAGGCTGGCACTACATGAACAGAATTTAGTGTAACCAAATAAAAATGGAGACAAAAGTTACCCTGACACAGGCAATGATATATGTAATCATGAGTGTGCTATGTAGTAATTATGGATAAATGATAGTAATTAGTATTTCTTTTGCATAATGAAAACGCGGTATTGCTAGGTTTACTGTCAGGAGGGTGGAAAGAAAACCGGGAATGTGAAATTGCTGTGATTTTTCTCTGAAAGCTTCCAGAGCCAGAATTTGAGTAGGATAAACAGCCAGCCCTCGATCTCCACACTTCTTCAGAAGGAAGGGCTCAGAACCAAGAGTTATGGGATTGGCACTCAAAATTCCAAGAGGAACAGTAACCTCTGGAGACAAAAAAGACCTGGGCTCAAGGGGCACCTGGGAGGCTCAGTCGTTAAGTGTCTGCCTTTGGTTCAGGGCATGATCCTGGGGTTCTGGGATCAAGTCCCCTATTGGGCTCCCTCCTCAGCAGGAAGCCTGCTTTTCCCTCTCCCACTCCCCCTGCTTATGTTCCCTCTCTCACTGGGCTTCTGTCAAATAAATAAAATCTTTTAAAAAAGGAAAGAAATTGATTTAAAAAAAAAAAGGACATGGGCTCAAATCCCAACTCTGCAACTCACTAGGCAAGCTATTTAAGTATTCAGCATCTATGAGCCTCAACTTGCTCCTCTGTAAAATGGGGACAATAGTACCTATTAGCCATGGCCTGAGAGTGTGAAATAATACGTGTAATATACTTGGCACAGGCCTTGTGTATAGTTGACACTCGATAAATGGCAGTTGCTATTACCATCTCCAAGCAGGTTTTGACCCCAGCCCTCTGCATAGGTGGAAATTTGATATGTCCATCATTGCTCACCTCTCCTCCCAAGCATCCTGCCTCTGGTCAAAGGGAGGCTGGGAGTTGGGAGACATGAAAGGATAGAAGGGAAGGAATGAGCTAATGTTAGTCCCTTTGGAGGGCAGGACTACATGGGCATAGTCTCCAGAGCCGGGGATGGGGAGGAAGGAGGGGAGGATGCCGACAAATGAAAGGCAGTAAGAAGCTCCAGGGACAAGCCCAACTATATTGTAGCTGTGCCCACAGCTGCCTCTGGCCCTGTTTCTCTGCCAAGTTCAGGACATCCTTTAACTCTTGCTCCTGTCTCCCCACCCGTCGTGCCATCCCAAGAGTTTTGTGGAAAAGCCAAGAGCTGAAGATGCCCTTTACCGTCCAAGAAAGCGGAAGTCAGCTCCTAATATGACTAGTTAGAATTCTGAATCAATTTCCTATTCATTCCACATACCGTTATCAAGTTCTTACCCCACACACCAGGGGCTGCGCTAAGGCCAGACAATCTCAGGGGCTGGGTTCTCCAGTGGGACTGTCACGACTTCAATCGTGGTATGGGTTACAGAAGACTATGAAGAATACTAGTTCTATAGGGAAACTCCCAGGTTCTAAATGGTGACTTGGAAGAGAACTTTGGGAACACGGGCCATACGTTGCAGTTGTAAACTAAGGATGGACACAGCAAGACAAGTGTAGGAAACATCTCTGCTTCTTGGGAACACAAATTCAAATATTTGTGTTTGGTGCACAGCAGAGAGTCATCAACGTCGCCACTGTTAGCAGCTGTAATTTCCTAAAAAACAAACACAACCCCTCTGCTCCTTTGTGCAGAGACCATATTGGCTGCCTATTCCTTGCTGGATGTTCCTGGAACTCCTTAACATGCTATCCCAGGTCTTCTGAAAATTGACCTGATACCTCCCCTTCATCTCCAGTCTGTCCCATCTTGAACTTGTCCTAGTCTCTGGCAACAATTTCTCCCCTCAGTATTCAAAGCCCCTTCAGCTGCTGAGCATTTCAAGTGCTTGCTCTTCCCTCTGTCTGACGTGCCATCATCACAAGCCTCCCCCCAACTCTTTGTGGCCTGGCAAACTCATACTCATCCTTGAAGATACAGCTTAAATGTTATCTCTCCTTCAACCATTTCCTAGGTAGAGATTATGTCTCCCACCTCTGGATCCCAACACTCTTTGGCTTCCTTTCCTATCACACATCACAGAAATTGTCCAATCTTCCCATCAGGCAAAGGGTTATTTCCCTCTGCAGCCCCATCTCTACTGTGAGGGCTGGTCGTTGGGAGGGCTTCAATCTGTGTTTGCTGAGTGACGTGATAATGAAACGAGCAACAGTAGCAAAGTACTGGGAAACCCAAAATACCAGTTTTGAAACTACAATGGACTTCAGGGACATGGATAATTTGCAATGTTTCTTGTTGTTGTTAATCACATCTGAACCAGTTTTTCAGCACCAAGACCAGAGGTGGGTTCCAGCAATCCTACTGTACATCTGACAGGCTTGTAGTTCATTCCCACCAATCACCACTACTTGATTCATTTGCTGTTGGTCTGTGGGTTGGGAGGAAAGTGACAGGAGTCACCCTGTTCCTCTTTAAAGGATAGTGGGAGCTGGTAGGCCCCAAAGGAAACAGTAAAGTCTCTGGGTTCTTCTTTTTGATGTACCACAGGACACACCATGGGAAGGGTGCAGGGGGAGGGGACCGCGTTCACTTCCCCTCAGGCAACCCACATTTTACTTTGCTGTGGGTGCAACAGAAATATAAAATGCAGTCTTCTTCAGAGGAATGGAGAACGTGTTCTGGAAGTCAGAGGCAATGGCTGGGGAATCAGACTACAAGCAAAGCCTTTTCATGTTATAGAAAAGGAGCTTTAAGCGAAGAAAAACTATGCAGTATTTTAGCAACAGAGTTTCCTCATTTCTATGACCTTTCTATGTCTAAGGTCACGATGCTGATGTTAATTAATGTGAATAATTAATATGATTTTTTATTTTCATTTTGAAGTTTTCTTTACATCTTTTTGGAAGTAGACAGAACATTAACATAATCAATTGACAGGGCATTATCTTCAGTAAAGTTCTAAAATATTAGCAGCACATTACAATATGATATTAATACATCTAGAAATGCACTAAATGACATTTGGAATGAGTCCTCTAGAAAGCACTGGAACCATCTAGAAGCAAAACTTCTAAATTGCATTTTGAGCATGTACACAAGCATGTACTGTGTATGTATGTGTGTGTGTGTGTTAATAGCTTGAGATACAACTCACTCACTGAAAGTATAGAATCCAATTTTTTTGTACATTCACAGGATCAGGCAACCAGCTCCACCAACTAATTTTAACTTTCCTTCCACCTGAAAGAAGCCCCATACTATTAGCTTTAACCCCCCATCCCACTCACACACAACCCCCAGCCCTAGGCAACCACTAATGTACTTTCTGTCCCTATAGATTTGCCTATTCTGTGCATTTCCAGTCAACAGGACCATAGAAAATGTGATCTTTTGCGACTGGTTTCTTTCATTTAGCATAATGGCTTGGTTGGTTCATCCACGTTGTAACATGCATATGAACTGGTACAATTCCTTTTTATGGCCAAATAATATCGCATTCTATGGCTACACCATATCCTTTCATCAGTTGATGGGCATTTGGGTTGTTTCCAAAATTTGGCTATTATGAATGATGTTGTCACAAACATTTGTGCATACGTTTTTGTCCAGATACACATTTTCCTTTCTCTTGGATATGTACCTAGAAGTGTAACTGCTGGGTCTTATGATAACTCAATGTCTAACCTTCTGAGGAACTATCAAATTCTTTAGCACAGTGAATGTCCCATTTCACATTCCCACCAGCAGTATGCGAAGTTTCCAGGTCCTCCACATCCATACCGGGTTTTTTGCCTTCTTTTTTCAATTTGCCATTCCAGTGGGTGTGCAGAGCTATCTGGTCATTTTGATTTGCATTTTTCTAAAGATTAATGATGCTGAACATCTTTCCATGTGTGTATTATCCATTTTTATATCTTTTTTAGAGAAATACCTGTGTAGATATCTTTGCCCATTTTTTATTAGATTATTTATTCTTTGATTATTGAGTTCTTTATATATTCTAGACACAAGTCCCTTCTCGGACATATGATTTGCAAGTATCATCATATTTTCTCCCATTCTGTGGGTTGGGAGGTGGTATTATTTGCAGGACAAAAGCTTTTAACTTTGACGTAGTCCCATTTATCTATTTTTTTCTCTTATCATTTGTACTTTTGATATCATACCCAGGAAAACACTGCCAACATGATTTTTAGATTACTCCTCCTTCTTCCCATGTTTTTTCGCCAAAATGCTATATGACATTCCTGCCACATGCAAGCATCATTAGGCAGAGAAAGATGGGTGAGTCACAGTCACTACACCAAGAACCCAAAAATAGAAAGTTAAAACATACAATCTCATGAGTAGTGCCCTGTGTGAAACAAATGACTTGCTCTCAGCACAGTCAAAATATACTTTTCAAATCAGAAACAAGAGAGAGTGCACCTGAAACCAGGGCTGTCGTCTCCATGCCGGGACATATGGTTGTCAGCCCTGTGGGTGCTAAGAGGAGTAGGGAAGCCTGAACTCAGGCTGTCATGAGGGTCATATTTTAGTGGAGGAAATGGTACCCAATGTATGGGTTTGGGATTTAGGGAGACGAAAATGGATAGGAAGTGGGCCCCACGGTGGCTGGAATGGCATGCACCAAAGTCACAGGGGCAGGGAAGCACAAAGAAGATTGTTAAATACAAAAATCATTCTCTGTGGCCAGTGCAAAGGATGGTAAAGATAAGCCAAACAGAAACACTGCACCCAGACAGTGAGGGACACTGGGTTCCAGGCAAAGGAACTTGAATCACGTCCTGTTCTGTGGGAAGGGCACCCGGCATGTGGGAATGTTAGCCTCACAGCGAAGTCTATAGTAGGGTAAGGAAAAGCAGAGCTAGAGCTAATCACTCAGCCATTCTATTTGTCTTGTCGTTCATTCTTTCTTCTCCTTAATATAAGAGGGAAGTTGCTTTCTGCATAGTTAACTTTAAAAATAAATCATTTCTAAACTGGGTCCTTGGTGGGCTATTTAAAAGGTCCTCTTCTGTGGGTTACGAAGGAAACATTTAGAATGGCATGCTTGATGCAGGAATTTTGCAAACTTCATTGTGGGAAATTAGCCCACCCAGCCTGACAGCCCAGGAGAGACCACCAAAAGAAAAAAAAAAAAAAAAGGATTATTAAGGAAATACAATTAGGGAGCTACTAAACCCTCTCAAATACAAGCAAAGCCTAATCCAGCATGGAACCCCACAGACAGGCAATGAGATAGTCCAGTTTCTCCTCTACCACACAAGCAGCCCATATTTAAAACTCTTGTTATATGTTTTTTTAGTCAATCGATTATTCCAATGAATGTGTCATAAATTTGTTCAGGAGTAAGGAGATTAAGCCTGTGATTTAAGTGAGAGAAGTTGAGTATGTTTTTTTAAAACAGACGGCTCCAGGGTGAAAGAAATCACTACATTTTGTGGGGAGCGGTTCCTGAAAGAGAATTATGCTAAATTAAGTTTCAAACACAGTTTTTTGGAAGTCTCAAAACAAAGACCCAAGTCTAGGCCATGTAAAACTATGTATTAGGAAAAAAAAGAAGTTGGGGCATCTGGGTGGCTCAGACAGTTAAATGTCTGCCTTCAGCTCAGGTCATGATCTGAGGGTCTTGGGACTGAGCCCTGAGGTGGGGGGGGGGGGCGCTCCCTGTTATTAAAGAAATATCTTTTTAAAAAAGAAAAAAGATGTTATGACCAGGATTATATAATTTTTTCAGGGACAAAATATTTGCCAAGATGGATAACCTTGAGAATGTTTCAAATGCACACAAGACCCCTGCACCCACCCAGGAAACAGTTTGAATGGGGATAGTAACACTCCCCATGCACACTGTGCTGAGTCTCCCTTTTGAGTAGGAACACCAAGGGCTGTCTATTTGATGAGAATTCAAGAAGAAAAAAAGACAACACTGGGAGTCCATTCTGCACTTCTTGAATCCTACAAATTCTTCCTCCATGTTCTGCATCTGTTTTCATCTTTCCTAACAGAAGGCTCTTGGGACAACTCAGTCCTTGCCCAAGTTCCCACCTAAGCCAGGCCAATTGTTCGAACAAAAAAGAGCAGCTTTTCACTGGAGAACTTAAAAAAAAAAAAAAAAAAAAAGAGTGGGTTGAAATGTCCTTACTTGAACTTAAAAGCTTAATGAGACTTGGTGCCAAAGAGCGGGAGACGAGCCAAGTCTGTGAAGCCAACTGTGATATGGCCGAAAGACAAAGGAGAACCCTACACAGAAGGCCTATCAAATTCTTACCAGCCTGCTAAGGCCAAAATCAGTAAGGGCGAAAGGACCCAAGTTTGCTGAGATTCAAGTGAGTGTCTGGGTTAGAGAAAGAGCTCCAGACAAAGAGTTCGAAGACACACTGTGCTCTACCAGCCCCGTCTCCATCTGGTCCTTACAAAGGAAGCTGGGAAGAGATGACCCAGGCTGCTCACCTACCAGGGTCACGGTGAGGATTAAGTAAGGGAGGTGTTTGTAGATACTGAACAAAACAGTGGTGATTAGAAGGCAGCAGTCTGAGATTGCCAGCAACTGGGTGGACCATACATCCCCGTTTGCTGAGGACCGTCTAGATTTCACTTGTTGTTTTAGTGTCGCAGCTGGTTTAAAAAACCCCTTTCACTCTCAAAACTATCTTGACTGACTGACAAACTACATGGTCACTCTACAAAGGAGCCATTGGTCCAGACTAATCCCTTTTCTTTTTTAATAGTTGAGGAAAATACTGCGTGTGCAGCTGACATTAGATAAGGTCTTTACCAAGAGCCCGTTGAAACAATGCAACAGAATGAGCCAGACTCACAACAATTTGGTTGACTCATGACTGGTGGTCTGGCCTTTCCCAGAGATGACTATTAATTGAAAAAGCTCTCCAGTGCCTTCCACTACCAGTGAGGCAGGCCTTTTCTGAAGCCTTGTGCGAGCTGAGCTCTCCTAGGGCCATGTCCTATAGGTGACCACCAGCTTCTTAAGTCTTCTTAGTGCCCTTGGTTTCCAAGGCACCACATTTCCTTGGGTTTCCTCTCATCTGATACCCCTTTGTGAGCTTCTATTTCTCTTACCCCTGACCCAGTGGGGAGGCTTCCTCAAACTAAGACCATGCTCTGCTGTTCTTCCTTGATGTGCTCTTTTCCTCAGAGACTCTGTCATCTATCACAGCTTGGCCTTGATGTCCAATAATGGCTGGCAATTCATATTTGAAAAAGCTAAATCTACTGCCTCACCTCTAAGCCCCAGACTCTGTCCCTAGCAGTCTATAGGATGGCCCCTGGGTGGGCTATTTCCCAAACTCACCCTGCCCAAACTGAAATTATGACCTGTCCCAAAAAGTAGAGGCTCCTCTTCTGTGTGCACCAGAAACCTGACTCTGCTAGCCATCAACAACAGAAGCACTGAAGTTATTTTGTAGCCCTTTCTTTCACTTATCAATATCCTCTACCCTACCAAGTCCTACATATTTCTTCAGAATTCTTCTTACTTCTATTGCTCTGGAGGTCAAACCCAAAAATCTTTCCATGACTTCCAAGGCCCTGAGCAATCTTGCCCCTGCCTCCTCCTCCTCTCCATCCACGCTCATCTCACACCTTCAACCCCTCTCCTTTGACCATGAGTCCCCTTGTAATTCCTTCAATGCACCGAGCTTCCGTCTTAGGGACCTCAGACATATCATTAGGCTTTCTAGTAACTTACCATACTTGAAAGTGGGTTCTGGAAAAGCTTAGTTGAACAAAGAGAAGCCACCTTCTCCCCCCTCCCCCCGCCCCCACCGCTATCAGAGCAGATCTCTTCTGTGTATGCCAAACACGGCCTATTCCCTCAAACCTTCAAACTTCAAACCTTGCCTTCTGCTCTTGTCTCTGTGAAGGATGCCCTTCTCTTTCCCTCAGCCTATTCTCAACTCAAGTAAAATTCAATTGATGTAACATCTCCCCAGTGTTCCCAAACTGTAACAATCTCCCTTTGTTTTACTTCTTAGTAAATCTTGGCAATTAAATCTCAGTCACTTGCATTTACTCACACACTGTTTTATACTGCTACTCACACACCGTTTTGTACATATGTTCAAGCCCCAAGAGCATTATAAAACTCCTGAAGAGCAGGGATCAAGCCTTCCATTCCCTTTTTATGGCCCTCAATTCCTACTTTGAGGCTGCATGACAAATCCTCCACATGACAAAATGTCTCTACACAAAGCCACACCATCAACTGCCAGCCCGTCCTAGAAGGCTAGTACACATCTGTGGCATGCTGCATCTCATGCTGAAATCAGGACAAGAATCCAGGACAAGCCTCCCTTCTTAGAATAAGCAGCTCATTCATCAGCAATGATATAAACACATGTTTGCCAACAGATTTCTTATCTTCAGAAAATTATTTCACCAGCGTAAGAACTGAGACAAAAATCCACTAGGACATTCTCTATTGGTCAGTCACTTGCAAACGGACATGCTCAGACTTTACATTCCAAGAAAAACGTCTCTGCAGAATAAAAACCCAGAAGTTCAACCTCTATTAATTCCAAAGAAGATGGAGCTGGAGTGGAGAATCTTTTACTTAAAGAAAGTAGGTACATCTATGCTTTCATCTTTAGTCTTCAAGGATGGGTCTGTTCTTTATGTAAAATTGTGTGTGTGTGTGTGTGTGTGTGACTCTGAACTGCGTCAGAGGAGGAAAGAGGAAAAAGGGGAGAAAGAAGAAGACAGGGGCAGGGAGGGGACAGGAAGGGAGAAGAGGCGACGGGACAGAGACAGGGGATAATACTGACAATGACAGCTAAGACTGGGAGAAAGTTAAGGTCACTGATGATTAGGGAGCCTAGGGAGCAATCCCAGTACTGGACTCACTGTATTCAGGAAGTGCCCGTAAGAGAGGTGTTATGTGTCTGACCGGCGTCCAGTGAAGTCAAACCACCGATAAACAGAAAGGACCAAGATCAGGAAGCCTTCGCTCTGGTTCCGGAAGTAGACCGGGATACGTGCTAGCTCGGAGGTGGTACAGGTACTTGGAAGCCAGAAGGGAACCTACCAACCCTGCCCAGAAGGTTCTGGAACAGCTTCCCAGAGAAAGAAACCATGACAGACTGTGGAGAGTAGGAGGAAATGACATCACCACAGAGGTCAAGGTTACTGTTTTCAAAACAGTCACTCTGGGTCTCAAGCCCTGCCAGCCAAAGCTCATTATTCACAGATGATCAGGTTTGTAAAGGTCCCAAACTTTCTTGCCCAGTTTTTGATCACAGGCTCGGCAAGACAAGCTGGGAAGGAAAATCCCAGTGCGTTCGTCCCACGGCTTGTTGGCAGCCCCTGGACAAAGAGCTGATGGGTGCGCAGTGACACAAAGTTGCACTGACTATGTCATATTCATAATTGACTTCGGGCCTGTTTCCAACAAGCATAATGAGAATAGCTAGGGGTCTGGAGAGCCAAGCCAGCCCCAGACAGTAGCGAGCACTCTGCAGTTCTCTCTTACCGGAAGCTCCCAGGGACCCGAGGAGGTAGTGACTTCCCCCGTTCACACACTAAGGGACAGCAGTTAACAATTAAGGGCCTGCTACGTTCCAAGCACTGAACAAAGAGATGTAGCGATATTATCAATTCATTTAATCCTCACGTCAACCCTCTTAATCTGGTACTAATTCTACTGCTCGTCATAGCTCCCGGAACTGGGGCTCCAGGAGGCCAGGTAAGTGGTGTCAGGACACATGGACACACAGCAGCAATGTAAGTTAACGAGGTTGAACCTCATGAAACCACATTTTCCGACCGTTTTTCGTCTAGTTACACAATTTCACAGGATTCAACCTCAGTGTTTTCCCAATCCACTCGCTTTCCACTGTGCTCGCTCATAAAAGCATAGGAACTGGCTTTTCTTAAGTGTCTATCTTTGGACGGTAACAAAAAGGCAAGTAAAGAGGGTGGGGGAGGATGAGAAATCAAACCACGGAAGGGAAGGGAGGGGACAGCAGAGCACACACCCTATAACAAGATCCCATTAGAAGCATCTTGAACAACCACTGGGGCAGCAGGGGGCGGGGGCGCTGACCCCCTGCACAGTTGAAAATCCACCTAGAACTTCTGATTCCTCCAAAAGTTACCAATTTTTAGCCTATTGTTGCTCAGAAGCCTTACTGATGAACATCAACAGTCAATTAACATATATTCGGTATGCTGTATGTGTTCTATGCTGTATTCCTACCATAAAGTCAGCTTGGGAAAAGAAACTATTAAGAAAATCATAAGGAAAGAAAATACATTTGCAGTACTGGACTGTATTTATGGAAAAGTTCCAAATGTAAATGGACCCGCACAGTTCAAACCGTGTTGTGCAAGGGTCGAAGTTGTGATCACTTTATCCCTTTCTGCAAAGCCCTCTTTCTTCCTGAATCATTTTACTTCTAGTTGCAGTTAAAGTATATGTGGAATCCTTGTATTATTCTTCTCACTTTTCTGTAAGTCTGAAATTTTTCAAAATAAAAAGTTGGGTGGAGGGGGACCTTACAAAAAGTCCTGGGAAAACCTTTCCTAAAAAGTTATTTTATTTTCCCATTTCTGCACTGCCCAGAGTCAATTACTTAACTTTACCAGGGTAAACAATTACATCCAAAATTCATCCCGTAGTCCTTATGGGCTGGCAAACGTTTTCTGTAAAGGACCAGACAGTAAACATTCCAAGCTCTTGGAGTCACATACAAAGTCTTGTTTTGTGTCATTTCCAACCCTCTTAAAATGTAAAAACCATCCTAAACAAGAAAGAAAGCCAGGACAAAAACAGGCCAAGCCTGTTGCCAACCCCTGGTATAGACAGAATTCCATACAGTTCTCTCTAAATAATAAAGTCAGAGTCAGGAAAACAAGTCAGAAACTTTCCTTTCTGGATTTATTTTAAAACCGTCTGCTCTGGGTGCTGGGAAGGAGTGACGGTCATCGGCGACTCTGTCCGGGGAGGGTGTTCCTTAGGGAACGGTTGTTTGCAGCCTTCCTTTTAAACCCTGGAGTCTGCCAGGATGTCTGCAGTATTTGCTTAACATTTCTAACAGCATGACACTTGTCACACATTTGCAGCCCGGTCACATTTTGACCTCATTTTATGGACCACTCCGCCAAAGACTCCCATCATTGGAGCGTTTGACCTCCAAACCTCAAGTATTGATGCCTGGCAAAAACCACCGAGGAAGAGAGAAACGATGATAGCAAAAACACATCTCCTGGAATTCTCCTTGGCACGTGCGGTCTCTCGTCCGTACCTGCTATCGCGGTAAGTTACACATTCACGAGTGAGTCTCACGGCACATGGGGGGAGCCCTGCAAAGTCATGGGTACTGCACTCCCCGGGCAGAGTTCAAGAACTCCCACGAAGACTCTGAAGCGACTCAGTTCCCACCTTAGGGGCTCCCTTGTCTCTGTAGCCTTCGGTACACACGCGGCCCTCTCCTTTCTCTCGCCTCGTCGGATGGCTCTACCACACAAAACTGGAGCGCCGACCTTCTCCCCTGACTACAGCCTCCTTAGCATCTCAGCTCTCTCATGCGTTCACTCTTCCTGGACTCGCCTTTTTATCTTAAGAAGGACCAGCAGGGCCGCCAGGATGGCTCAGTCCGTTAAGCATCTGACTTTGATTTCTGCTCAGGTCATGATCTCAGGGGGTCCGGGAACCAAGCCCCACGTCGGGCTCCACAGTCAGTGGGGAGTCTGCTGGAGATTCTCTCTCCTCTCCCTCTGTCCCTCCCCCCCAACTCATGCTCTCTCTCTCTCTAAAATAATCTTTAAAAAAGAAAAGAAAAGGGGGAAAAAAAAAGAAAAGAACAATAAAAGGACCATTAGGCCCTTGATGCTTCCATCCCAAGACCACCAAGCCCATGTGGTCTTTCTTTATGTTCTGTCCCATCAAGACCCAGTGGCTGTCCTCTGTACTGCCCTCCTCCCCACATTTGACGTTTTCTGGCACCAATCCCAGGCCAACATCACCAACCCCAAAGCTCTCACTTTTCTCTGCCATTAAAATCACAGTTGTGGGCACAGGGCAGTTGTGAAGAGCAAAAGATAAGAAATCAGACTTCTGCATGTCAATCTTTCTTACCTGCATTACCTTGGGCAGTCCTCTGTGCCCCCACTTAATTTCCCCCTATGTCCCATTTAATTCCTCTGTAAAACGGGTATGAGGATAGTCCTTAGAGGCCACACAAAAGTTTGGCAAGAAAAAAAATCGGATCCAGGGCCCAGAAGGACGTCCTCTGTTTGACAAGAACTATGAATTTTTTTCGGACTCATGAACAACTCGGGAAATGTTTCGTGAACAGAGCACACGATGTCTCTCCAGCTGCAACCAACCCTTAGAGCCGATCAAACTCAGACAACAAGATGAGAGTCTGTGGAACAAAAGGAATCGTTCACTGAGGCCGTCCGTGGCTTCTTCAGCTGGAGTCATACACGATTACAAGACACCAACTGGGCTTCTGTTTGGAATAATACAAAGTTGAAAAGCCCTAACAATTTCCCAAAAGAGGGCTGTCTGTTACGAAAGCCTCAGTCTCAGAAGAGCCAAATTGCTACTTTCCAAGATTTGAAATTGCAGGGAGTTCTTCTTACATTGTTAAGTGCTGCTCCATGGCGGGAGGTTTTTGAGTTAGAGCCCCTGAATCACCAGCATCCCCAAAATTCCCTCTGGCTCTAGAGAAAGGCACAGCCTTCCCCATTCTCATCTATTCTCCAAACACAGGTGTCTCAAACCTGTATGGATCTACCATCTGGGAAGCTCCAAACTGAGTTTCCTGCCTTTTGGGGGCCCCTGCCATCAGCCAACTCCACCCCTAGAACGATGAACAACGAGAACATTCTCCTCGTTGCCAGAATGGTCTTTGGATCCAAGTCCCAGGAAAGACACCTGCTAACCTCGGGCTGCAGCAGCCCCCACAAGCTTCAGCTCGGATAAAACCTTGTCCCACCTCTCTGCCCTGACCAGAGAGGATGGGAAAATCTTCCTCCTCCATTGCTCCTCAGCCTTCAGGGTATCCAGCTCCTGGCCCATGCCTTTGCTTCTCATTGCTCTGGGGCTCCTGGACTTAGAAACGTGTTTGTATCTGGTTTCTCCAGCCGCTGACCCAGCTTTCCCTCAAAGGCTCTGGTGGAGGCTCAGGCCGCCGACGCAGTTCATTTCACCTCAGCAAACTCATTGCCAGGGCAGCCAGCTGGAGCCCCACAGGGAAGCCAGAACTTGACCCTCCCTGGTCCTCAGACTCCATCAACTACACCAGTGAGTCTAATCCTCTGCGGGGAGAAGACGTAGACAATAACTCACTTATCCTGAGTTTTGGCCCACGTACTCATTCAGTAACACTTGTCCAAGCCTCTGCGTTGGCCAGTTCCCTCCACTTCACTCTTGGCTGTCGGCAGTCCAAACCCTTTATTTATTTCAAGAGGCCCCTGGCTATAATCTGTGCCTCCCTCTTGTCTAACCATAATATTTCTTAACCATGGCCTAGACCCAAGCCCCACCCCTGCACCCCTAAACAACCTTAACATTCATTAACGTGTTTATAAAAGGCCACCAAGGAATGCCAAGGCTCACATGACAGAATCTGTCCTCTAACTCAACCTCTTCATCTAGGTAAGAGGCAAGTTCTTTCTTTTTTAAGATTTTATTTATTTATTTGAGAGAAGGAGCACACACAAGAAGGGGGTGGGGAAGAGAGAGAGGGAGAAGTAGACTCCCCGCTGAGCAGGGAGCCCAATGTGGGGGCTCGATCCCAGGAACTTGGGATCATGACCTGAGCTGAAGGCAGATGCTAAAGTGACTGAGCCCCCCCAGGTACCCCAAAAAGCAAGTCCTATGCATGCAAAAGTCTCCAGACCCAGGGGCAGAGCAAGAGGGAGAAGTAGACTCCCCGCTGAGCAGGGAGCCCAATGTGGGGGCTTGATCCCAGGACCTTGGGATCATGACCTGAGCTGAAGACAGACAGCTAAAGTGACTGAGCACCCCCGCCCCAGGTATCCCAAAAAGCAAGTCCTATGCATGCAAAAGTCTCCAGATCCAGAGCCCCATCTTCAGATGAACCTGCTCCATCCAGTCTGGCAGGCTATACTACTCCCTGACAGAGTTATTCATGGGAGAATAGTGGAGAGGTGAATGCCTACCAGAATCTTTGGAGCCCATGTTCGTATGCAAAAATCGGTACCAAAGACCCACTTCAACAAGGTTAAGAGAGCACAGTACACATACATTAGATCAGACTATGGCTACTCTGTTAACATCAGGAGAAGGCTCACCCAGACTCATTGCAGAAGCAGGTGTCAGAACACAGGGGAAGTGTCAGGAGTCTGCCCGCGTTTGTCTCTGGTGAGATGCTAAACTAATTATGGTTTATCTAAGAGATGAGCTCTCATTTAGACGGAATAAAGGGAAATGAGGCAGTGAAGGAAGTATGAGAAGAGAGAAGAGACTTCACAGGAAAGAAAGCAAAGAAGTGGCAGGCAGGGCATGTAAATTTCCCTTTGAAGAAGAAGGGACAGCGGGAGCAGGAAAAAAGCGCAGGCATGAACTGTGTTGAAAGGTGCTGTGTAATAACCAACATTTTAGGACAAATGTTATTTTTTTTTTAAAAATTTTTAAAAAAATTTTAAAAGCACCTCATCCACATTATCCTGTTGAAATTCACAAATGGTTTATGAAATGCAGAAGTTATCCCTTTTTAATTACCATTTTAGAGAGAAAAATCGAGACTCAAGGAGGTTAAATAATTTAAAACTTGAGTTTCTTGTTCTCAGGTTCCAAAACCCAAAGTCTTTCAACTACCCCAGTGGGTCCCAAACAATATTCTGGAAGTTGCCAAAATAAGAGTGCGTTCATTCTATGTCATTTCACTTACATAAAGTTCAAGATGAAAGGCAAATAAATGTAATGGTGATAGAAATGAGGACAGTGCTTTTCTGGAGGAGGTGGAGATGAACTGGGAAGAAACAGGAGGGAGCTTGCTGTCCTCTCTCAATCAGGGTGTAGGCTACATGCACGTACACAGTTCTCGAATCCCATCAGACTGTGTATATTTGCAGTTGTGCATTTCCTGTGTGTACATTTCACCGAACAAAAAGCAGTACCAAATTACAGAACCTATTAAGTTCAAAACCTGAGATCTTAAAGTATATGTTCATCCCCCTATAGGTGTTAGGGTTCTCGCTAATCTTGTGTCTAGAACCACTTCACAGAAAGCTCTTGTCTCCATCACCACAGCAGTACTTACGATAAAAGTTGGGTTCAACACATAAAAACTGAACAGTGCAGTTATTATTCATGTTGGAAGTTTGCCAAGAGCTTAAATTGAATATAATCAAAATGCATCAGGGGAGCAAGCCCAGTGAGGAACATCACCTGTCATGTTTTAAGATGTTGTAAGTACGTAGATGCATTGCTTCCACTTGGTACAACTGCTTTTGTTTTGGGTAAAAGGGCGGAGAAGAGCTGACACTTTTATATGGTTGAGTCCACTTCCTTCCTGTCCCTTGGGGTCTAGATTCCTACAGTGTATGGAATGTACTCCAATACTGGTTGGAGTAGCAGCCACCAGGTACTTCTTCTTTATCTAATTAGAAATTGCCATAGTCCCCACCATTCCCTACTGTACACTAAAACTCCCTCACCTACTTATGTGTACTGCCTACCCCGGGATGTTTCAAATTTTCAGAATCAAACAGTGAATAAATTGAAAACAAAATGCAAATTTTTACAGATGTACTGAATGGCATTAATGATTTTTCTTGATTAAAACCAATTGAATAATAGGATATACTTACTCGCAGAGAAGGATTCCATTTTCTAACCCCGTCCGAAAATCTTTATCACCAAAACTTCTGCCAGTTACTTGCTGAAAAGAAGAAGAAGAGAGAGAGAAAGCATAAATTTTTCTTTCTTAATCAGGAAGATCAGTGATTTCATTTTTAACATTTAAGAGCCTTCAAATAACTGGTGGCATTCCAAGAATGGGAAAAATCTGTTAGATCTGAATTTCCTTTACGTGTGTAGCTTTGCTGAGATCAGCTAATCTTAAATTTAGGCCATTATTTTGAAGCTTTTTCCTACCCAATACCTCAAAAAAATATCTGGTTCTTCCTGATAAGGATGTTACTTTTGGGGCTTGGCCATGATAGGTCAAGGTCACAGACTCAACCCACACACTTTCCAAAAAGCCTGTAGAAAGCTCCACCTAAGGATAAAGTATCTATTTGTTAAAACATTAAGGGGGGCAGAGGGAGGGAGGTACAGACACCTAACCTCAAGAGACAAACATCAAGACAGGAATATTAGAGCCAATATCCATAATAACTTAGTGTGAAAGAGGAAAACAAAATCTGGAAAAGAATGACTAATAGCACAGGACTGATGACCATTCTTGATGCCTCTGGCTCTCAGCAGCCCTTTGACCTAGGTACCAGGGCACTCATTGGTTCATTCAATAAGTATATTGAGTTTCTATGGTATGCCAGATAAATACACATACAACAAACCTTAAAGCAACCTCTAAAGTAACAAAATAAAAATGTTAAAGGAGATAAAATGGAATCATAAAAAAATACTCTTAACAATTAAAAAAGGCAAAAAGAAAAAAGAGGAAAAGAGAATATAGAATACATGAAATAAATTTAAAAAAATAAAATAAATAAATAAAAAGTAAATAACAATACTGTAGACTTAAAACTAACTATATCTATAAGTGCATTAAATACAAATGGCCTAAACACCCCCAATTAAAAAACAGAGATTGTCATAATGGAAAAAAAAAAGCAAGACCAAACAAGGTGCTACCTAGGAGAAATGCACTGTAAATATAAAGATAGAAGTAGGTTAAAAATGGAAGAAAGGAATAAGATAATAACATGCTAATGTTAATTTTTGAAACTGGATATTAATACCAGACAAAGAAACTTTTAGATCAAAGAATAATACCAAGGACAGAGAAAGTCATTTCATAATGACAAAGGGTATAGCTCATCAGGAAGACCAAAAAATCCTAAACATTTTTACATCTAATAAGAACTTCAAAACACATAAGCCAAAACAGATAAGTCTACAAGGAGAAATAGACAAATTCACAACTAGAGTCAGAAATATATTATCTCTCTCCCATAACTTATAGAACAAGCAAAAAAAAAAAAAAATCAGTAAGTATATGGAGGACTTGAACAACCCTATCAACTAAATTGACTTAACTTACATTTCAACAATACTTCACCTCACAAGGGCAAAATAAATATTTCTCTTCTTAAGTTCACAATGAACATGTATTGAGATAGATCAGTTTCTGGGTTAATAAATCAGGTTCAACAAACTTAAAAGAATTCAATTCACAAAAAAAGCATACCATCTGACCACAATGGAATTAAATTAGAAATTAACAATAGAAATAGTTCAGGGAAAAAAAAATCTCCAAATAATTTTAAACTAAGTAACACAATGTAAAAAACAACCCACTAATCAAAGAAGAAATATAAAGAAATTAGAATATATTCTGTAGTGAAAGAATATGGCAATGTAAAAATGGATGGAAAGACACAAAATCAGTATTTTGGGGAAACATATAGCACAAAACACCTATATCAGAAAAGAGATCTCAAATCAATAAATTTTGCTTCTATCTTAAGCAAATTAAGCCCAAATTAAGTAGAAAAAAAGGGGAAAACTATATCAGTTGAAAAAACCAAATAGAAAACCAAAAAGCGATAGAGAAAAATCAATGAAATCAAAAGCTATTTACTTGAGACCAATAAAACTGGGAAACATTTAGCCAGGTTGATAAATCTTTAGCTAATAAAATAGACAACCTCTGGTTTTTAGCCAAAAAAGAAAGACATCAGTTATGACAGAGATGACATGACATCATCACAGATTTTATAGACATTAAAAGGATAAGAGGGGATATTATAAATACATTCATCTCAGTATATTTACCAACTTAGATGAACTGGATAAATTTTTTGACACAACAAGTTCATTCAACAAAAAAATAGATAACTTTCCCAAAAGGAGATGTCAGTCCCAGAAAGTTTATCTGGTATATTACATAAATATGTAAGGAAGAAGTACTGCAGTTCTACACAAACTATTCCAGACAATTGAAGAGAAAAGCATGCTTCCCAATTCAGTTACCCTGACTACAAAAGCAGACAAAAATATTAAAAAATGGACAGATACATATACACATACACACATGCAGACATGCATACACACACACACACGCAAAAAACATGACAACACATTATCTCTTCATGGTGGGAAACAGGTGTGATTTTTATTTTCTTCTTTAAATTCTCCCTATTTTCCTAAAGCTTTCCTGAAAGAAAGGAAGGAAGGAAGAAAAAGGAAGAAAAGAAAAATACTTCTTTGTTACTATCCTCCCATTCTTACTTAAGGGAAGGTGAGAAAATGGATAAAAAGTAGTTTGTATTTACAGTTTGCAAAAATCTAGCTTTTTTCCTAAAATAAATTAGGAAAGTTCTCCTTTAAAAAAGTTGCGATTTTAAATGCAGACTTTTTAAACAATTTAGCATTTTCTTTCTTGAATATACTAGTCCTAATTTATATTCTCAAAGCACCACTAAAACCTTTATTCACCAGGAACTGATTAGAAGATTCTGAGAACATTTTCCCCCAGGTCTTCATAATTTTGTTAAAATTATTATGTTCTAGGGGCGCCTAGGTGGCTCAGTGGGTTAAAGCCTCTCCCTTCGGCTCCTGTCATGATCCCAGGGACCTGGGATTGAGCCCCACATCGGGATCTCTGCTCAGCAGGGAGCCTGCTTCCCTTCCTCTCTCTGCCTGCCTCTCTGCCTACTTTGATCTCTGTCAAATAAATAAGTAAAATCTTAAAAAAAAAAAAATTATTAAGTTCTAGCACCAGTGGTGCTAACACTGAGACCCAAGAGAGTTTACCTACATCTATTATAGAATCTCTGGCCAAGATAACCCAGGCCCCTCTCCATTTATTGAGCCATGATGATGGGCAGAGCCTAGAGACAGAAACACAAATGAGACAGGATCACTGCATGCCGAAGGCTCACAGACTGCAGAGGAAAGCAGATAACTAAACTCATACCATAAACAGAAGGTAACAGGACTATTGATATTATAAGAAAATATTAGAGATGCAAGGAACCCTTAAAATATTCATGTACTATTTAAAATGTAATGCACACCCAGTAAAAAATTTCAAGTAGATTTTAACAGTCCCAAGTCAGCCCGCTAATTAATATCCTCCAAGGTACAGTATGATTAAATTCAGCTTCCTAGACTGCCAGTACTGGAGATGGGAACAGGCACCATACAAATGAAGGAAGGTGCTCATTTCTGCTTCTGTTCTTCCTCTGCTTCCATCCCTGTTCCTGTGTCCATTAGGTCCCAACATAGTCTTCTTACTGCTCTCTGCTGACCCTAACACTGTCCTTTCTTCCATGCCCAAGTTATTTAGTACAGAGGTGTCCAGATCTTGGTTAAGAAGGCTGGCAGTTCAACAGACTCCAGAAATTCAACAAGGACCATGCCATGGAAGAGTTAGGTCTTTAGACTAGTAGCAGCAGCATCTTCACTTGGAATTAATGTTAGAAATACAGATTATCAGACCTCCTACCCTCTACAAGACCTACTTAACCAGAACCAGCATCCAAAAATATCCCCAAGTGATTCATATGCAAAGTAAATTTTACAAAGCCCTGACCTAGCATAGAAAGTAAGGAGCCAACAGTTCAGAGCCAGAAGAGGAGGACCATCCACTGAAATCAGGATTCTATATGTCTTGTCTCAACATCTTTCAGAAAATAGCCAGACTCCAAACACTTCTCACTGCCTCTACTCTACCAACTACTCCAAGCCACCAACATATTATAGCTAGATAAGTTTCTTAACTGGCCTCACTGGCCTACCCTTGCCTCCCTTCCCTCTAGTCTCAAAAGAGCAGCCAGGGCAATCTCATAAAGTTAGTTCATGCCACTACTCCACTTGAAGTCCCCCCAAACTCCCCAAACTCATAGTAAAAATCAAAGTTCCTACCGTTCCTTAAAGGCATTCACCAGAAAAACAAGCAAGAAAGCAACAAACGAACAAACAAAAAAATAAGAACACATGGACCAAGCCACTGGACACCACCATGATTTCAAGAGTGGCCATAATGAACTTGCGCATACCTCCCCATTCAAAGGGATCCTCAGAAGTACTTAAGGTGGCACCTACGTCACCAACTATGCCTTGTGTGTCTTTCAGGAAAGCCCAATATCAGATTTCTTTCCTTGCTTTATGGTCAGGATTAATTCACTTCCATTACTATCCAAAATATCATGCAGGGACATGCTCTAAGTATCAGATTAAAATACTCAAGAATGGATAACTTACCAGAACACTGATAGTTTTAAAGGAAAAGAAACACGTTCACCTACTTTGGTGATTAAACCAAAAGCAGAAGCAAGAGGATATCACAATGTGTCATCACACTATTTTTATGCAAGTAATTATGAAGTAAGCTCATCTGTATTTGATTTCCTTCTCACTGAACTAAAAAGGTAATTATGTTTCTGAGTCTGTTCATGTCAATGGCACTGCTCTAAACCATTCAAATAACTGAAATATGAAGGCTTTAAAAAAAAAACAGTCTAATAAAAAGAAAATCCACACAACTTCATGGTCACATTTTTATGATGTGTTTATAATGTAACACATTATATATCAAAATGCTACACTTTGCTAATTACTTTGTTACCACTTTATTAAGTAATTGCCATGAATAGTCAAAGACTGCCAAGAATCATTCTCTCAGCCTGTTCATTGTCAATTATACAAACTATTTCAGAACTATTTTCATTAATCTTCAGTTGTTGTTATTGTTGTTTTTTTAAAGCAATCTGGTGGACAAACTACTGTCCACCACTAGCTGCAGGTGTGAAGAGAATTTGAAATAAATATTGGAAGCCCTATCATAATGATCTTAAGAAGAGATTGGATAGCCAGACAAAACGATGGTCTCTGGATTCAAGAAACTGAAAAAACAATACAGAATTTAATATATTTCAACTTAGCTTTTAAAAGACATGGATATTTTCGGGGCACCTCGGTGGCTCAGTGGGTTGGGCCTCTGCCTTCAGCTCAGGTCATGATCCCAGCATCCTGGAATCGAGCCCCACATCGGGCTCTCTGCTCAGCGGGGAGCCTGCTTCTCCCTCTCTCTTTCTGCCTGCCTCTCTGCTTGTGATCTCTGTGTGTCAAATAGATAGATAAATAAAAATCTTTTTTTAAAAAGGACACAGATATTTTCTCTAAATTGTACAAAAATAGGGCGCCTGGGTGGCTCAGTGGGTAAAGCCTCTGCCTTCGGCTCAGGTCATGATCTCAGGGTCCTGGGATCGAGTCCCCACATCAGGCTCTCTGCTCAGCGGGGAGCCTGCTCCCGCCTCTCTCTCTGCGAGCCTCTCTGCCTACTTGTGATCTCTCTCTGTGTGTCACATAAATAAATAAAATCTTAAAAAAATAAAAATAAATAAATTGTACAAAAATAGGTATGCTTCATATTACATTTTTGTTTTGTTATTGCCCAACTCCACCCGGTAAGGTGAAAGTGGGAAACTTTACTTGTTTTCTTCCCTGTTGTATGCTCTGTGCCTAGAAAAGTACTTGGCTCACAGTAGATACTCAATAAATATTTGTTGAAGTAACAAAGAAAAAAAGGTATGCTTTCAGAAGGTTGTGATTTCCTCCTATAAACAGTAAATAAAAAATAATACCTCTTTACAATTCACTGAAGAATTATTTGTGGCTCATTAAACTCCCTTCTCTTCTGATCATATTTGACTTATTTAATAAAAGGACATTTCTGCATATTTTTACACTTAAACTGTAAAATAAAGCAGAACTGCATTGCTCTTATTTTTCACATTTCCTGAGAAATGAATCCATTGCTATTTCTGTCTCCTTTGTGAGGTTGCTAGAAAAATCAAATCAAGTTTCTATGGAAACTCTCCATAAACAATCATAAATCATACTCATCTGAGCTAGAATTAGCTATCAACCAATCAATCATCTACTGAATACCCATTTCGTGCCAGGCGATGTCATGGCAATGTAATAGGTGTGTGAGACCAAAATAATAAAAACTGTACCCTATCCAGTAAGGATCCACAATCCGGAAGAAAGATCAAAGAGCAAAGTAGGTGTTGGAAGAGAAATATGGACACAGATCTATAAGAGAAATTCACACAAATTGCATGACTGAAGGAACAGCTGCATGATAATAGTCCACATTCATACACGAACTACCATATTTCCTTTCTGTTCTCAAAGCTTGCCAAGCATTATTTCATTTAATCCTCATAAAAACCTAATGAGGTGGATCCTATTATTATTATTATTATTATTCCACTGTAAAGTCAAGGAAACCTAGGCACAGAGAGAGGTTCCGTCAGGTGCCCAAGGACACAAAAGTAGCAAACAGTAGAGCGGGGATTGAACCTCAGGTAGTGTGACTGCAAAGTTCTTATTCCTAAGCACAATTTTGTGCAGCATCTGAGCAAAGGAATGAACTTTCTCTGCCCAAAACAGTCAAGGAAAACCTTTGAGGAGCTGACATTTGAGTTGGTCCTGAAGGGTAAGAGGGATTCCCCAAAGGAAGGAGATGAAATAAGGCACTCCAGGCAGACACCAAGATCTGCACAAAGGTTGCTGTGAGCAAAGAGGAAAGGTTCTAAGGGCTGAGCCCAGCACGGAGACAGGTGGAGAAGGAGCTGGTGGGAGGGCCCGTGTGCCGGGGTGGGCAGGCAGGGCCCAGAAGTAAAGGATTGGTGTGTCAGAGCTATGGGGTGACCTTGATCCTGAAACAAAAAAGACACCCCAGAAGATGGGGGCAAGGAAAGAGTTCTTTGGCAATCACTCTCCCCACTAATTCCTCGTTCCTGAAGAGATAGTCCCAAAGTGACCTTTTGTTTGTTGCTCTCAATTACTTCCTCGAGGACTCCATCATTCCCATTTGATGTACAATGATTTTGCTTTTGGAATTATAGTGTGATGCAAACTGTCTGTCTAGACCTTTGGGACCACTTCCCTCAACCCCATACACATTCCTCTGTATATGGTTTCTACCACTATCTTTTCATCCTTTCTTCAAAAGGAAGTAATACACTTTCTCTGTCAAGGCTCTGGGTGCCATCCGTTCCCACCCATGGGTCCTTACCCTATCCCTTGGCCCACAGCAGTCTTCACCTCCCTGCCAGTAGCATGCATTTCCTCTTTTCTTCAGAACGCTGATTCAGTCCAGCCCCTCAGCTATCCTGTTTTTCTCCTTCCTTTCATGGTCTAAACTCCCTGTATGAGCATCAAGAACCCATTGCCCTTAATCATCATAGCTCAGGGGCCTCCAAGCTGTCCACTTTTAATTCCCTGAAAATTCTTACAGGGTTGAGTTGAGACCCAGGAGTCTGAGTCTGAGCTCCACAAGCACAAGCTAAATCAGAATTAGGTTAATGAACTTCAATCAACCCTCAGCCTCCCCACTTACAAAATGATACTTCTACCTACTCCAAAGGTTTGCATGAAGAATCAGTGACCAGAGTTCAATAAATCTCATCATTGACACTGGCAAGAATACTAGAATTAAATCCCATTATTAATTTCTCTCTTGTCAATACTCTTTACAGGTCTCTCCTGCCTCATCTTGGATGATGCCATGCTTTACTGGTTCTCCCCTTAAATTCTAATGTCACCACACTGTCTAATCCACTGAGACATCTTCTCTGCTGAGAAGATGGGCATCAAGGTCTTTCAGCATGAGAGTCAATCACCCCGCCCCCCCCCCACCTTTGGACCACTTGCATCTTATAGGTTTCCCCATGACCAAACTCTCTGCTTTTCCTTCTACCTCATTCAGTAAATGCCTTATGTACATCTACCTCACTCACTGCCTACCTATGCCACATGGTTCTTTTCCCCTTTCCTCACTTTGCCTTTGGCCTTTCTCTACCTCCCCTGGGTAGTCCCATGCCTTTAAACATGTCACATACAATAACTCAGATGTTATTATGAGTTGGAATATCCTTCCTTTCCATATCTCTATCTTGCCTGTGCTGACTCACACACATTGTCATTTCTGGCACTGATCCTTCTCCCCTGAAGTCCAGAAATCAAATATCCAGCTTCTTCCTTGACATCTCCACTTGGTTACCTAATACATGTTTTACTCTTACCAAGATCAAAATGAAATTGGCGACATGGGTCCCCTGATCCAAAAGCAATGAGAAGATCAATGTGTCTCCCTCCAAATATATTCTAGACCTGCTCTTTTCCCCCTGTGTCTGCACTATCACCCTAGCCCGAGCCTCCCCTGCCTCTCCACGAGATGACAGCCACAGCCATTGGCATGCTCTCTCTGCTCCCAACCTGGCCCCTCGCCAAGCCACTTCCCACGCAGCCTCTGGCAATGTCGCTATAGATCCATCCGGTGTCCCTTCTCATGATACCAAAATAAGTCCAAGCCATAGTGACAAACCCTTCATTTCACAGATGAGACAAGTAATGCCTTGCCCATTAAGCGACAGATGGGACAAATAATGTCCTGCACATTGAGTGACTTGCTCCAGGTCACGCAGCTGGCCATTAGCAAGGATGAGACTAGAAACCGGGCATCACTGCCCCACTGCACTGCCTTCTGAAGCCACGTCTCCCTGCGGCACATGCATCACTACACTCTCTTTAATAACAATTGATTCTTCTCTCCATTCAGTTTGGGTTGGCAGAGAAAAAGCACAGAAGTCCAGGCCTGAGAAGATTTAATCAACATGATCAGATCATGATCCTCTCCAGCACGGGACCTAAGTGCTTAATATTGAGGATAATAAAATGCAATCTGCAGAATCCATTTATATTTTCAGCATGTCATCAGAAAACCAGAAGGCGGCTGTTTATAGCCACAGATTGACAGACTCCACTAAAAAAGAAAAAAAAAAAAAAAGATCTAATTAAGAATCCAGGCAATGCTCAAAAGCACCCTGGGAGCATTAAATCCTGTGATCCAGCCCTTGCATTCTGTAGGCACAGAAAATGGGTCAGTCAGGGAGCATGTGAGTGGGGTTAGTAGGAACGGTGTTGGCACATCCTCAGGTTGTTCTGGCCTTACGAAGACAGGGAACAGAAGCTGCGAAGACAGACAACACTCAAAGTGAGATTTAACACAACATCGAGTGTTACTGACTGATCTGAGAGCAAAGAGAGAGAAGAGTCCAGAAGGACAGTGGGCTAGTGAAGTACTTCTGGGTTATGTGTGTCATCTTGGTGTTATTTTTACCTGGGTATCATGTTTCGTCCCTTAAATAAATATTTCAGTTCAGGCTAATTTTGGCAAATCAGTGTATGGAACTGTCACCCGGTCCTCAGCACACTGAAGTATAGAACCTCTCAACTGGGCAAATCTGGGTCCAAATTTCAGGTCTGAAACTCGGGAGTTATGGGACACGGGACAGAGGACTTCATCTCTCCGAGCCTCCTCCCATGTCTTTAGGAGACAGTTGCAGGAGCCTGTTTTATGAGGTTGTGAGAGGCTACAATCCTAAGTGGACACTGTCTAGTAAGATATTTAGTACTGCTTTGAAGTTCCATAACTTTTCCCCCCACACTTATGGCTAGGGAGGAAAAACAAACAAACAAACAAAAATCCACAACTTAAGTGTCTAAATCAGGTGGTTGCAATTTTTGCTTGGAAATGATGCGCAGGAAAAAGAGTCTAGTTGAAGCACATTAGCCACTCGAAAGACGGATCTGGGTTTGTAGGTGCTGGGTACAAAACCACATGGGGAAGTTAGCGTGCTACCCTCCTCCCCGCCACATCTGGGTTAAATGAGACCATGAGGAAACAACTGTGCGAATCCAGATGACACATTTTATAAGAAAATTGACCTTCAAAAAGCCAATGTCGTGAAGAAAATGGAAGGGCTGCTTTTTATAAAATGAGGGACTCAAGAGATAATCAATTGCATTGTTTGTTCTTGACAGAAACCCTAGTTTAAATGAAACTTTATGAAAGACATTTTGGGCACAACTGGAAAAATCTGGATACATACTGGTCATGTGATAATACTCGGGCATCACTTCGCTTTATTAAGACTGACAACGGCATGCTGGTTACAAAGGAGAACTTGGAGACCCACGCTTAAGTATTTAGAAGGAAAGAGGTCTGTCACCTGCAGTTTATTTTGAAATGGTTGGAAAAACACTTGGGGTATGTGTTAAAGTGTGTGTGTGTGTGTGTGTGTGTGTGTGTGTGTGTGTATGTATGAAGTAAATGCAGAAAATGTTTGCAATTATTGACACTAGGTGTGGCTTACATGGGTTTCTTTGAACTAATCTATCTCCCTTCCTTTCTTCCTTTCTTTCCTTCTTTCTTTCTTTCAATGTTTCAAAATATTCATAATCAACTGTTGTCTGGGGCTAGGACTGAAAGTCATTAAGCAGGGCCGGCAGAGTACTCTGGTCAACAACCTGACCAATGCCTTCTCATTCATTCATTCATTTTGCTGGAGCCCTTCTCTTATCTGTTTTCACCGATGACAGTTCACTATCGGTCACTTACCAGTGTACTACTGGTCATTTCGTTTATATTCAACCCACTCTCTCACCTGCTCATGACACACAAATGGCACTCGCCAGCCATCAAATCAATGTGACATTAACAATGAGGACGGGAAGGAAAGGGAGGTCAAGCCCCTTGGCTTCCTGATTTGGGGCAAAGAACGGGAGCTGGAGGCTCTGCCAAGTACACACAGTCCTGTGACAGTTGTAGGCCTGTGTGAAGAACCGGTCGATTTCACCACTGGGGATACTAATAACTGAACAATTTTTAGCCAAGAATCCAAACTAACCACGAAACTGTTGTATTTCACCAGTACATGGCATTTAAAAAGGCATCCAAGTCAAGTTAGAAAAGTACTAGAATTCACCCCAACAACTTATTAGATTACTAAATGAAAATAAAATGTGGTGAAAAAGAATGAAAGCTCGCCATTCGCAACAATATGGATGGACCTAGAAGGTATTGTGCTAAGTGAAAGAAATCCGACGCAGAAAGACAAATACCATATGATTTCACTTACATGTGGAATATGAAAAACAGAACAAGGGAACCACAGACAAACAACAAAGGAAAACTCAGACGATTAAATACAGAGAACAAACTGATGGTTGCTGGTGCAGGAGGGGAGGGGGAAGGGGAGATGGGTGAAATAGATAAATAAAGGGGATTAAAAGGTACAAACTCCTAATTACAAACCGAGTAAGTCATGGAGATGAAAGCACAGCCTAGGGAATATATTTGATATACTGTCATCACGTTGTATGGTGACAGTCACCACACTTCTCGTGATGAGCACACACACCATGAGTAATGTATAAAAATGTCAAATCCATGCTGTACACTTGAAATGAATATATCATTGCATGTTGATTTTAAAAATGATGAAATGCTCATTACACAGATAGGATAATCACACAGCCTATCCTTTAAGAAGTTAGTATGACTTGGGCAACACAACTATGAAGAAAAGCAAGGAAGTGGTCAAAAGAAAATGAGTACATTTTTTCATGAACATTTTTTCATGTGTCTGATATCATGAAAAAAAAAAAAAAAAACAATGCGCAGACGGGCGCCTGGGTGCCTCAGTTGGCTGAGCTGGTTGAGCGACTGCCTTGGCTCAGGTCATGATCCTGGAGTCCTGGGACTGAGTCCTACATCAGGCTCCCTGCTCAGCAGGAAGTCTGCTTCTCCCTCTGACCTTCTTCCTCTCGTGCTCTCTCTCTCTCTTCATTCTCTCTCTCTTGCAAACAAATAAATAAAATGAGAGAAAGGAAGAAAGAAAGAAAAGAAAAGAAAAGAAAAGAAGGGAGGAAGGGAAAGGGAAGGAGCGGAAAAGAGCAAGAGGAGGAGGGAAGGAATTCTCCCTGGGAGGGGGCCCAGAAAGGGTTTCCAAGGGGATGAATTCTCCTCCTGAATTTGGATCTACTTCTTCTTCTTCTTTTTTTTTTTTTTAAGTATTTATTTATTTATTTATTTATTTATTTGACAAAGAGAGATCACAAGTAGGCAAAGAGGCAGGCAGAGAGAGAGAGGAGGAAACAGGCTCTCTGCAGAGCAGAGAGCCCGATGTGGGACTTGATTCCAGGACCCTGGGATCATGACCTGAGCCAAAAGGAAGAAGCTTAATTCACCGAGCCACCCAGGAGCCCCTGGATCTACTTCTTGACACAGCGATTCCAAAACTGTCCACCTTCAATAATTAACTACGCTCCATGTTTTTTTCATGTGGTTTTCTAGAACTGTGTTATACTTTACAACTTAAAAGATTTTAAAGCGAGGACTAGGAATATATAGGCCAACCTATTGGTTGTGACTCAACCTTATTTTCCTTTTTCTCTTTAGTAACTAACCCACTTTTCTATTTGGTTTTACTCAGAAAAGTTGGGAGTGGGAAGATACCACTTTTCAAAGGTTTTTCATTAATGTAACAGAAGGACACCTCCATATAGTAATAGTCCTTAAGTCTACTATTAAAATGGTGACTGAGATCTATACATGTCCTCTGCATAGTATATTTTAAAACAAACACTTGGATATCACACAAAGGAGCCAATGTTCTGTCTGGCTTTGGAAAACAAAAGACATATCATCTGTGAGTATGCCATGCGAAGAGCTCTAGGCAGACACTTGGTACTGGGAATGGCCAGAGTGCCCCTCACCCCCATCTTCTATCAATGGTACTTTTGTTTGAATCACACAGTTGTCTAGCGACACCTACTCAGCATTGGTAGGAGGCCAGAAGTCAAGACAACTGGGTGGCAGCCACAGTTCTGCCAATAACCAACAGCTTCTAGCAACTCACTTCCCTTCTCTAAGATAGCCCTATACAAGTCCACAGGATTTCTGAACCCTCCTCCACCTTAGCCGCCCACCTTGAAATTTTGATAATAGTAACAGGATGTTTTATGGAACCATAACGGACTCATTTATGCCTCCGCTGCCTGGGGTGGTAGACACATTGTCATGGTTGATGACGCAGGCTGTGTCCTGGACAAGGGTGCCCAGCTGAGGAGACAAGTTCAGGTTTAGAGCCAGCCTGGGCTCTCTCTTTCAAAGCACAGCAACTTGTTGGCGGGAAGAGTCGTGTCTTCCTAATTCATACAAAGCCACTGTCTGTATCCAAGCTCAGACAGTCCAACCTGAGAGGTCTTTTTGAGTTTACATAAAATTGCTCAAGGTGCTTTCAGATGTAAGTACTATTTTTATCCCTGCTATCCAGATGAAGACACTGAAATGCAGGCCAGTAAGCAATCTGCCTAATTTCATACAGCTGGTAGGGGGCAGAGTCAGGACTCGAAGCTGGGCAGTCTGGCTCCTGACCTGTGTTCCCAACGCAGTATGCTATGTCACCTAAATATGTCCGTGTCCCTGGCATTTTTTTCCCCATTATCAGTTGAGTTGTAAAATAAAGCTCTGACTCCCCACTGTCTGTGCCACCTTCTTCTCTCTTCAGTGTGCCTTTTCCTTACACTGCGGAATAAGAAAGTAAACCCCAAATCCAGAAAAATGTCAAAATGCCCGGGCATGTATTATCACTTTGCACAATTCCATAACAGAAAGCTGTGATGTGCTAGATTTTTATCTCCATATGCAAAGAATCATCACAAATATCCAAAAAATCCAAACTGAAATAATCCTATATACCACTTGACCCCCAATGGAAGGAAAAATAAATACCCATTAATGGGGAATGGAGGGGACGAGAAGGAAGGAAGACAAGACGCCTCATTTAAGACCATTAGGCACTTCTACAACAAAATATTTCCCTGTCTATCTTCCTCTGGTTCTTTAAACTTACAAATAATGTATTATGGCAGGAAATCTGTTCTTTTGGCTGGTTTGTGATGAAGACAGCAGGTGGTAATCCCAGCCCACTAAAATGCCGTTCATCACTGGGCCTCATGACAGGGCAGTATAATGATTGCCCCAGACTGAGGAAGCAGCTGCCATCTTGACTTCAAGGGGAGTAAGCGTTGCTCAGGCTGTGTATTTAGCTTTCCTTAACTCCTTCTGCACAAATAACCCACACATCAACAGGGAAGCAATCCTGTCTTCAGGGTGACACAAAGAACTATAAGAAAACAGTGTAACACAGGACTCCTGCAGGGTAATTAAAGTAAAAACAAGAAGACGCTTCTTTATAAACCCAAGAAGTGAGAGCTAGATTTGCCAAAAACAAAACCAACAATGGGAACTTCTGCCCCCACATCATCTTGAAAAACAGTAACCAAAACACTAGGGAGAAGAAGAAACGAGAAAAGTTTTAAAAGGTTATAACTCTGCTATTGTTAGAACGAGTGCTATGTTCTAAGAGGTCTTTGATTATATTTTAAAAACCTTTTATAATCAAGATGTCCTCAGAGATGGCCTAGAACCATTAGCGTTCTGCTGAATATTTAACAATCGGTTTTCATGGGGGGAGGGCAAGAGCCCTGATGTGCAGCACTTGCCAATCTCCATGGTGTAAAAATTCCCACTACTGCCCAGTTCGAGCTCAGTCTGATGTCACTGAACACAGTGAGGGGCAGAGACCCACAATCTTCTCTCCTGAGCCACAGAAGCTGGCTCCAAACTCGTAATCTGTATTACATAGACATTATTAGAGGCTAACAGTTAAATAAAATAATTTAAATGTATTACCATTTCTAAATACCCACAATAGTAGAGAATTTATCAAATAATAATTGAAAACAAAGCATATGACTATATAAAAATTTACATGCTTCTAAACTTGCATATACTCCTGTGTGTAAATAACCAGCATCTTATAGAACACACAACTATATGATGATATAAATCTATTATCCAATCAGATACCTGTTTCCAATTTTCTGACTATAGGTAAGCAAAGAAAAAAGCTGCCACTAAATTCTTGAAACTTGGAGCAGTAAAAATAATCCAAAGAACAGGCCTTTTGCAAGCATTTAAAATCAAATATAAGGATTTTACTTTTGTTCTCCTGAAGTAAATGTTTCTGAGTTGTGGAACTGAGGTCAGGTCCTGGGAAGTTTGTACCCTCTCTCGACCTAAATTTGAAGACATATTTCTACCTCTCCTTTTATAGGAGAGCCAAGAATGATAGCTAAGCTAGTCATTGTTCCCAAGCCCATTCTAGCACACAGCAGTGAGAAAGAATTTTTTAAGATTTTATTTATTTATTTGAGAGAGAGAGAGAGAGGGCATACATGCATAAGCAGGGGGAGCAGCAGAGGGAGAGGGAGAAGCAGGCCTCCTACTGAGTAGAGAGCCTGATCCGAGACTCAATCCCAGAACCCCCCAACTCATGGCCCCAGCCAAAGGCAGACGTCCAACCGACTGAGTCACCCAGGTACCCAGAGCAATAAAATTTTTAACCAAATAAGTATGTGGGCATTTACCAGGTTGAAATAACCCTTTCAGAGGACAAGGGGAAAATGCACCTCGCCTCTGACATAAAGACACAAACTCTTCACACAAGAGCCTCAACCACGCTAAGAGGTACCAAGAAGAATGAGGAAAGCAGACCAGTTGCTATTTCCCTGGTGATTGACACAGAGAGCTGCTGTTTGTAGAAGGAAGGAGGGAGGACTAATGCTGTTGGCAACAATCAACAGCTCTGTTCTTTCTTCTTCTTCCTTTTTTTTTTTTTTTTGACACATTATCTTCTTTTATTCAAGTACCAGTCTGATCACACA
>NC_081557.1:236883118-236888794 GCF_022355385.1 Mustela nigripes | reverse complement strand
ATAGTGCCAAAATGTAGCCAATCGAGGCTTTGAGTAAGTCACAGCAGTGTTCGCCAGCACCGGGGCCTTCTCCGTCAGGTTACGGACAAACTGGGCCATGGTTCCAAGCTGGAAGGTCCGTCGCCCGGGACGGCCCTTCTTCTTTTTTTAAATTGCTAGAACACCTGCTGCCTCCGTCTCTGTACCCTCATCCATTATGCAACATGCCGGCGGTGATGGAACCGGGATATGCCATTGCACACAATGACAAACCTGATGAAAGACAAAGGACGGACCCAACATCTCAAAGAACAGACCGCAAATAGCGTACACATTTCCTTTCCCACTCTTGGGACTGGCGGGTCCTTCAGAAATCTATTCACCAGAATGTATTGAGTTGGCATTTTACCGCACTGCATGGAGTCAAAATGCCAAGAGAATACTGGTTCTTCACATCATGTCCTTAGGGGTATTAAGTTATTAGCTCACGGGGATTGGCCTTCACATTTACTCTCTGGGCTACCCGAGAGGAAATACTTAGAGAAGCATTTCCAGGGATCCCACAGAAGCCTCGCTCTACGGGATGGTAAGACATGTGATGTGGAAAAAAGGCTCCATGGTCAACTAAGTTTGGGGAATGCTGTTTTTCAAAGATGTATGGGGGGTTTTCTTCAACTTTGAGCTTCTCGGAGCTAGTAACAGGCTAATGTGCGCAGACATCCTCCAGTGGGCGATAACCTAGCCTTTCCCCATCTGTCTGAGCAAGACCTCTTTCTGAGAAAAGTCTCTGGTGGATGGAAGCATCGGCAACTCTGGCTTTCTACAAAGTTGGCTAACTCCTGGCCTGGGGAACTAAACAGGCCCTCACACAGGCTATTTGGCCTCTATCATACTGCACCCCCTAGTCACATTTTAAAAATTTACATTTTTTAAAAAATGTAAATAAGCCTCCAAATATAAAACCCAGAAGTGCTGATATTTAAATGACAAAGGATTTTGAGTGCTTCTCTTGGGGGAAAAAAAAAAAATGGTGGACTAATGGAGCATGTTGTGCCCACAGACTTGCTTTCCATGTGCAGAATATTTTAAACCATAAAGGAATTTTTTAAAAAATGTACACAGCAGGGTGCCTGGGTGGCTCAGTGGGTTAAGCCGCTGCCTTCGGCTCAGGTCATGATCTCAGGGTCCTGGGATCGAGTCCCGCATCGGGCTCTCTGCTCAGCGGGGAGCCTGCTTCCCTCTCTCTCTCTCTGCCTGCCTCTCTGTCTACTGTGATCTCTCTCTGTCAAATAAATAAATAAAATCTTAAAAAAAAAAATGTACACAGCATCCAGTTCAGGGTGATGTTAAGCAAAGAAAAACTACAAGTGCATTTGTGTATAAATGTCCAGAGAAGTGAAACAAGGCAAGTGAGAAGGGGCTATTAAAGGGGTCTTCTCTAAAGAGGGAATGAGCTCAGATGGGCCAGGGAGAAAGGAGGGATGTGTGTCGAGTGAAAGGAAGCTCCAAGAACACAAGCAGGGCTGGAATCAATACGTCATAAAAATAGACCACAGACTGCTTCAAAACAGAGATACAGAACACACATGTTTTATTTAAATTTGTAATTTAATTGAGGAACTCAGCAGTCAGGAATTTTAATAATTAAGTAGCTCTGAGCCATGCATAGGGTCAAATCAAGCCATTTGGCCATTAAATCCCATCTCTAAGAGGATAAACACTAGATATTTTTTAGATATATGACTAAGTAATTCCCCAAACAGTTTCCATCAAATGCCAGGTGCAAAAGCATTCACGTCAAAATCCTCTCCAGTTCCACAGACTTGGGAGCGCAGGGCCTCCAAGAACCAGTGAACCCGTTCGAAAATAATTCTGGAACTTCAGAGATCCTATTACTAAGAAGCAGAAATAGATTTTCAAGTGCTCACTTTGAAATATTAAGCACTGTTCCACCCAGATCTTTCCAGCATCCTAGAACATTTATTAAAAACCAGTTCAAAGTGAGTCAGCTTTTAAAATAAAGCTTCACCTTGCCCAAGGTCACAATGCATAGCAGTTTAACCTCACCACAATGTGATAAGCATAGTCTAAAAAGCAAAACAAAAAAACACAAAAATATTTTCTTATTAAGAAGTTAGATATACGGGGTGCCTAGATGGCTCAGTAGGCTAAGTGTCTGCTTTGGCTCAGATCATGATCGCAAGGTCCTAGTATTGAGTCCCACATCAGGCTCCCCACTCGGGGGAGTCTGCTTCTCCCTCTGCCTCTAATTAGATCTAACACATGATAGGAGCTCAAAACATGTTTCTCAGTCTGAATTAAGATCTGTTGCTCTTCTATAATTTACTATGTTTCACATGATGACTCTTTTCAAGATTTCAACTAACAACTCAAAACCCTAACCCCAGACTTGATGAGTCTTCTACCTATATTCTTAAAAGAATGACTTGCTTCAATAAGTATGGCATTCTCAGACACAAAAAAAGATCATTCTCCAAAACCTTGGGAGCTTCCAGAATGTTCTCTAACATTAGCATTTTTTTTTTTTAACCTTTGAGAATTGCCTCTTTCTTTCAGAGCAAGTCCTTTCAACCTAGGCTCTTGCTCCTGCTTGCCACCCCCCTTCTGATTCCCTCCTCTCCCTCCTCTTTGCATGGCTGACCAAGCTGGGGGATCTTTGGAATACCTGTCGGCTTATGGCTGTCTTGATTTAAATATTTCCGAATGTTTCCTACCGCCTGGAGCTCAAGCCCTAACTCCTTAGACCACTGATCAAAGAATCTGCTCTATGAGTCTACTCCTTGCATAAATTCACCACACACATCCATGCCTCTTTGCATTTGCTCATGCCATTTACAACAACCAGAATGCCTTCTCTCTTTAAAATACTATGTTCAAATCTCCAGATATAATACTCAAAGCACCCACAAGAGCCTGTACCTCTTGGCAAACCAAATTTCTCTCCAACCCCCAAAGCGCTAACTGTCTCTCATACATGAAACAGACAGTGTTTATAATCGAAAGATCTGGGCTTAAATCCTATGTGGGGAAAGTACATCTGTACTATACCTCTTTCCTCACCTCTAAAGTAGGAAAAATGATAGCACTGACCTTAAATAAGGATTAAATGAGATCAAGCATATGAGAGCACAAGAAAATTGTTCGTGTAATTTACCCAGAGCTGTCATTAATACTTGTATGTCTTGTCCCTGTATTCCTGAGTAGATTAAGTCATCCAACAATTATTCACAGAGCACATATTCTGGCCTGATATTACTCTAGACTCTGGAGATGTGGTATCTGAATTCATGGCAGTGGGGTCTAGTAAACAAGATAGATAATTAACAATGGAACAGATGATATAAAGTGGTGATAAGAGCTATGACGAAGGATAGAGCAAAGGGATATAAAAAGTGGCAAGGAATGGATGGCTACTTGAGATATTTTATATTAAAAAGGTTTCACCAAAGAAGTAACACATAACCAGAAATGACACATAATCAGAGAGTGAAGGAGGCCATGAACAATGCTGATTGCCATGGGGAAAGCATTCCAGGCAGAGAAATGCTACAAGGCCCACAGGTGGGTGGGAACATGGAGTTGCTGTTGAAGAAAAAAGCAAGTGTGGCTGAAATGGAGCCAGTGAGGGTAGCAGGGCAACAAGATGATGGCAGAGAGGCAGCTGACAGCCTTATGGACAATAAGGACCTTGTAACTTATTCTCAGTGCTGTTCAAAGCCACTAAAAAGAGAGTTTTGCGCAGAAAAGAGATGTGATTTGATTAACACTTTTTAAAATTACTCTGGCCATTGTATGGAAAATTGATGCAGAGAAACAGATGGACAAGATTGAAACAGGAAGACAATGAGGACACAACTGCATAGGCCGGGTGCGAAAAATGAGAATCTGGACTAGGGTAGTAGCTGAGGGGGTGTTGAGAAGTGGTCAGATCCCAAGCTTATTTTGAAGATAGAAGCTAAAAGGTTTGTTCATGGGCTAACCAAACATGAGATATCAGCAAAGGAGAAGAGTTGAGAATATCTGCACATTCGGACCTTGAACAACAGGATGCATAGTAGAACAAGCTATTCGGATAGGGAAGCTTGGACAGGAGCACCTTTGGAAAGAAAAATCAAGAATGGTATTTTATTTCTATCTGTGTGAAGAGAAGACTGTGTGATATCCAAGTGGAGACACTGGGGAAAGAGTTAGATATAGTGGGGTTCAAAGGTAAGGAGTTAGACCATGAGATAAAATCATCCACAGCATGTGCAAGAGAAGATGTCCAAGGACTGAGCCCTGGGACCAGCCAATAATTAAAAGTCAGGAAAAAGAGGAGAGTCCAGCAAAGGAGAATAAGAAGTACTAGCTAATGTGTTGGGAGTCCAATCATAAGATAAGGATGGTCTGGAGGCCAAGAGAGGAAAAACGTTTGAAGAGGGAAGGAGTGGTTAATGGTCCAATGGTGCTGAGAGGTTGTGTAAGATGAGAATGGGGCATTATCTGTTGGATTTGGGCAATGAAGGACACAGATGTGACCTTGACATGTAACTTCCATGGAATGGTGAGTAAATGCACATGTTCTTGAACAGATAAAGGAAAGTACAGTCAACTCTTCGAGTGAGCAGATATGCAGAAGTAGGAAGAGGTGGACATTTACTTAAGAAAGGGCAGGTGCTAAAGGAATGGCCCCGTGGAAAACAGGTCAGCGAAGTAGAAAAGAGAGAGATGACAACTGAGGGAGCAAAGAGTAAGTTTCTGAATATGTGAAGAGATGCAGATCACAAAGGTAAGGTCTGGCTTCAGATGTACAGGGTGAGATCATTCATTGCAACAGAAGGAAGGCACAAGAAATGGGTACAGACCAAGGTAGATGATAAGTTTGACGGTGGGAAGATCAGCTGATCTTTCCAGGTTGCTTTTCAGAAGCCATCAGATGAGGGTAAGAAAAAAGAATAGTATTGGAGGTTGAAGAAAGAAAAATATGGAGCATGAACTGACACCTGAGTGATGAAGAGGGTAAGCTGCCATCTGATGGTCCATTCCTCCCCCATCCCCTTCTCTGACTCTCCCTCAGGACCTCTGCAGCTTTGCAGCTGTTATCCAACAGCACAAAATCCTGGGACTTGTGCTTAAAGATGAGTCTCATTTCTTTGAGAAACTCTAAACCTCAAAGTCAGAAGAATCTCAAAGCAAGAAAAATCTTTATAAGTTTTCAAAACCAGCAGTGACATTATCTTGAAAAGGGGTGTTAAAATGCAAAGAAATTTTTTCTGGTCTATGTGTAGCCGGCCATACCTTGGACATGAAAAATGCCCAGGACTGAAAGCATGGCCCTCAGCCCACATTCAGAGTCGCCCTCAGCCCACATTCAGAGTCACCTTCGTCTCTCATTTTGACAAGTGCATGGAAGTCATTGAGGAGTGGGACATTTCAGAGAAACAATACTTCAAAGACCTGAGGAATCTATTACTGAATTAAGGAAGGAGGCAGGTAATAAACCAGCATGGTATGAGTTTTGAGTTGTGACCACACTAATATATTCTGGAGTAATATAAAGGATCCTATTTTCCCCTCAAAAAGAAGTGAGCTCAACAAAGGTGGAAGAGAGTCAGTCGCTCAAATGTGGCTAGCCTCACTTCCATTGTTATGGCGGTTGATCTTTTATATATATATATATATATATATATATATATA
>NC_081557.1:236876795-236883018 GCF_022355385.1 Mustela nigripes | reverse complement strand
TATATAATTTTAAAGACTTATTTACTTCTTTGAGAGAGACAGAGAGTGAGGGCCAAGGGGAGAGGGAGAGAGAGAACCCCAAGCAATCTCCCTGCTGAACAAGGAGCCCAATGACATAAGGTCAAGCGATCTCATGACCCTCAGATCATGACCTGAGCCAAAATCAAGAGTTGGACACTTAACAGACCACCCAGGCACCCCTCAATTATTGTGGCAGTTTAAACAAACTGATGTCCAACTACCAAAATGTATGACTTACTGAATTTTCACCTCCTGGGGGGTATGTGGTCTACAGCCCAATTGACTGACCCTGCGACAACCTTATGAATATGGTGAAAGCTGTCACATTTGAGTATATTTAAGTGGATACACGATGACAAATCCTCATTTGAGTCTCTAGGGAAGAAGGGTTTGAAAATCACTAAGATGAACACCTTGCCTGGGTCTTCTAGGATACTAGGATAGCCTTGCAGCTTCTTAAAAGTAAGAACCTCTCCACAAATGAGCTTCATGCACATTCCCAACAGACAAAAGGCCAGAGTTGGAAATTTGAGCACCTACTCACATACTAAGATGACCAAATGAAAGACGGTAAAAGTGTATACAAGTAAACAGGACTCCGAAAGGGAGTTAGGATGTCGTCACCAACTTTGATCTCATCCGAATGAGAGAAAAACAGATACTTGATAACACAGGGCTATAAACCTTGCTCTAAACTCTTGAAAGTAATTTATAATTTCTTAGGTTTCAGAATGGTTACTTAATGTATGTACTGTCTATTATGTAACATCTCCAAGAGGTCTACCTAAGCACCCTGTAATCAAACACAGCATTTTTGTGGTTAAAAAAAAAAAGTGAATATTCACATTAAATGGAGTAAATAAAAATAATTAATAGCCTGAAGTCATTTCAGATCAGGTCAGAGTTGTGCCACTAAATGAATTATGGAAAGAAGGAAGGAAAGAAGGAAGGGCAGGAAGGGCACAGGAGCGAGGAAGAATAAAAAAAATATATTAAAAACCTAAAATTAAAAAGAAAACTTCTACTTCTCAAAGCTGTTGGGGCTTTGTAACTGTACCCAAATGACTGTGGGCCTATACAAATAAAAGCAAACATGCAAACTTTGCTCTGTAAATTTTCTATATTGACCTACCAGACTCCCAAAGAGCTTTCCCTTTCACCACGTGAAAAACCAAAACAAAAATAAAGATTATCATATACCAAAAATCACCAGGCAAGCCCATATCTCTGGGGTATGATTTGTAACATTGAAAGAATGGTGCCCACCCCATGTTGGTATTTCCGACTCTACTGTGAAGGTCACTGCCAAATACTACTTGACCTCTGGGTTTCAGTGTTACCTGTAAACATGATGTTGATATTGTTTTCTGGTAAAACTGCAAGACGTACAATGCTTGATGACCACTGATCTTTCCAGAACATTCTGAACAGTGTAAGAATAATAAGGACCATATGCCAGGTCCAAATTCCTTGTAGACAGGATCAGAGATATCAAGTTAAAAAGGAATTTAATAGACTTGGAGAGATACTTACAGACTCCTGTTCATGGCAGCATTATTCACAATAGCCAAAAGACAGAAGCAACCCACGTATCAGTTGACAGATGAATGGATAAACAAAACGTGGTATACACATATAATGGAATATTATTCAGCCTTAAAAGCAAAGGAGATCCTGCCACATGTCATAACATTGAGGAGCACTGAGGACATGATGCCATGGGAAATAAGCCAGTTACTAATACTGTATGATCCCACTTCTGTGAGGTGCCTAGAGTAGTTGATAGAAAGTGGTTGGTGGTGACTGGAGGCTGGGGGGACACAGTAATCAGGAGTTAATTGAGTTAACTGTTTAATGAGTACAAAGTTTTAGTCTTGCAAGATGAAAAGTGTTCTGGATGGATGGCTGTGACGGTTGCACAATAGGAATGCATTCAATGCTCCCACACGGTCCACTTAAGAGGGTTAAAATGGTAAATTTTATGTTGTTTTTATTTTACCACAAAAGTAGTAATAACAAGAAATTTAATAGTTCAAAAAGGCATGGTGTGAAAAAGTATACTGAACAACCTGAAAGGCGACACAGGGACTCGACAAGGAACAAAAACATCCAAAATGACAAGGAAGGGGATACTGACGAACCAGGAAGCTATGGAGGACACTAGCAGGGATAGAGAACTGAACTCTTATCTCCTTGGGAATTTGCAGGGACCTGCAGCCAGAAAGAAGGCTTTCAAGATGAACAGCATGAGGTTTACCTGTCATTCTCTCCCTAACCTGTCACTAAGCAATGGAATGGTTTCGAAGCCTTGATAGTGATCGGAAAATTGGGAGGCCCACAAAGCAGGGCTCACTGAGTAATCAAGAGAGAAGAAAGGGGACCTATTAGCTGCACTTCTCAATCTGATCGCACATGACAATCACCTAGAAATACAGCCCTAGCCAGAGACTCTAACTTAATTATTCTGGAGCAGAGCCTGCCCACAGACACTTTTTCTAAAAGCTTCCCAGGTAATTCTATTGCACAGAGAGGGTAGAAAATTACTGAGCTAGAGGAGGGGTATGCAAAGGTTTCCAGACAGGTAAGTCTTTTCACCTTTGGGACCTATACTGTCTTTGTCACAACTACTCAGCTCTACCTTTGTAGTGTGAAAACTGCCATAGACAAACACAAATGAATGGATGTAGTTTCAATAAAGCTTTATTTTAAAAACCATGCAGTGGGCCACAATGGGCTGACCTCTGCTCTTTAGCGAAAGAAGGCTTCAGATTTTCTAAATAGATTAAACACACACACACACACACACACACACACACACACAAACCAACTATTTACTTGGGCTTCGGAAGGAAAATTTCAAATGCAGAGAGAAGTAGGGCCCATATACAATGCTAGTCTTCGATTTGAAAACAAAAACGGTGGGGAAAGAAAGAAAAAGGGAGGACAGCATGCTGACCCAGTTCTCCACATGACATGTAGACAGGAATGAAGCAAACTAAGAAGTGGGTAGTAATTTTGTGCTCCTCTTTAAGAGAGAATGGATGGGGCACAAAGGAAATGAGGCACTGGAAGAACAGGAAATATGACCCAGGCTACAGAAGAGGTAGCAGAAAGGCATATTGGTAGGAGGTAATTGTAACTCGAGGCCTGGAGTCCAAAAGTGGAGGGAAGCCGAGACTTCAGAAGGATTGTTTGGCTGAGAACATTCTGGAACGCACTGGCATGCTGGCAGCAGGGACTTGGGAATCACTACCAAAGGCACCACCAGTTCAGAAACCTGTTGAGTTGATTTCCCAGGTAGGAACAAATGTGGGGGCAGGTGGGAACCACCCCAGGAGACTGGCTCAAAGATTTGAGCGATCCAAAGAGGAAGCAATGAAGGGCGGCACCAGGGTAACAAAGCCCGGGGACTCCACTGGGGATGAAAACACAGAAATGGGCAGGAGAAAGGCTGAGGGAAATTTCCTTGGAGAATTCCCTCTTCTAATTTTGGAGCAGGCTGCCCAATTCATCTCTGGCCTGCCAGGAATGGCAGAAGGGAGTCATCCAAAAGAAAAGCTTGGAAATTAGCGATTCTGAATACACAGAACGTGAACAGAAGAGTGGCCAGGTATCCCGGGAAATACAAAAAGGTGAGAGGCACCACACCTGCAGATTTTTAAAGTCTGCAAGTAGATGGCTGTGCGTCTGGTCACTGTGATCGGGATAGATAAACCCGGGAGAGTATTCACTGATTCAGCAAACATTGGTGTACGCACGATGAGAGAGAGGGAGGGAATACCATGATGGCCCACGTGAGGGGGAGAGGGCCGTCCTTAAGTTACACACACAGAAAGTTACAACTGCTGTCAGTTTCAGAAAGGAGAAACATATGGCTGGAAGGGAGCTTTGGATGAGGAGACCTGATCTGCTCAAGAAAATGGCTCCTGAGCTGAAAGCAGAAGAATGAGTAGGAGGTCCAAGAGGAAAGAGAGAGGGAAGGGTCTTCTAGAAAGAGGAAATGGCACGTGCACAGCCAGGCACAGGGCTGGAACATGGCAAGCATGAGGGGTGGAAAGAAAAATCCCCATCAGGAGCTTAGGGAACGAGGCAAGCAGAGTCCAACACCTGGATGAAGACGTGGATGGAAGTAACACCAGTACAAAATCTCACGGAACCCTTGAAGAAATCTCAGCTGAGCCCAGGAACAAGGGGAAGCCATGGAATGATTTTAAGCCAAGTTAGACAAAAGGCTAACAGGTCAGATAAGTGTTTGAGGAAGATGCCACTGTTAAGAGAAAAGATTGGGAGGAGAGAAACTGGGGAGTAGATACAGAACAACAGTGGGATGCTTCTGTCGCAGACTCCTACCCAGGAACTATGCCACAGCTAACCAATAGTGGCTGATTTCTACCACTTCAAAATGCCCTGGATGCTAGACACTTGTCAAGATTGACTGGCAAAGGTATAACCATGAAGCCTCCCTTGTTTTCTCCTATTCTGTCTGAGCCCTAAAAACAGATAACATGGTCTCTGTTCTAGGCTATCACTGGTAACATAAATTCAGGTTTATCATAAAAAGAAAAAATGACCTCTAGGAAGTCAATGGTGTCTAGATCTTAAACACTTGACACATTGGTCTCCCTGCCCAAGTTCTTCAAGGGGCCTCTGAGGTGTTGCAAAAGAACTTCATAGAAAACAACAACAACAACAACATTTCTCAGCTGGTTCATTGTGTAAGTCCCTCTGAGACCTTCCAGGAGATAAACGATTGTAGTAGCACAGAAGACAATATTCAGTTGGTTCAATATTTGATTCAATATTCAAGATCCTGGATCTCTCTAAGCAGCCCCATCCCAAAAGAATTAAGAGTTATGCCATGCTGGTGCTCAAAATTCCTCTGGCCTTTCACATAATACAGACTACACATGAGAGACCAACATGTGCTATTAAACGTATGCTCACTGACTCCATGTAAAGATGGAATTTCAATATAAACTCTGAAAAAGTAAAAGGTCTATTTTAAATTTCCGGGCAATTACAAGGAAGGCAAAATGTTGCCTTTTGCCAGCTGTATTAGTTTTCGGGGGAAAAAAGCCAAACAGACTTTTCCTCTTTTATGTTTCATATCCAAGCCACAAGCCAGAAAACACTGGTATTTACTCCAATGCTAATAAAAGTAAATTACTTTGTGGTTTTGGGTCACTGGTATAAAACTTGTGCTCTTTTTAGTTTATGTAATGTACAAAAGTTCAAAATTTCAAGATGCATCCAGAACAAACTGATGACTTACTTATGCTTTTCTGTGTGATTCAAAGCGTTTTTTTTTTTTCTTTTTAGTTTATGTTTGAATTACTTCTGCTTCTCTACGCCAAATGCTCTCATGGTTCTTATGGGATTCTTTTTCTCTCTTCTTCTGCTATCCTTTTACCTTTACGATGGTATAGTTTATTTTTTTTTTCTTCTTGAGCCATCTCCTGGATTATAATCTACTCAAAGCGGAAGGCAGACCCATGAGCAATTTCCATTACCAATGAGAGCTCTCATCTTAAACTGTAAGTTACCAATAAAGATTTTTTTTTTGTCCCCAGAGAAATGGATTCTAATTAATCCTTTCTGCAGTTGTCTTTTTATTTCCTAAAGAATACAAGTCCACTGGGACCGGAACAAACAACTTGAAAAGAACATTCTAGGACCTAATACACAGATGCCAAGCATACTGCCCCCCACCCAATTCATCAAGTCCCTGCACCAGATGTTGGGGCTGTATACACCCAAAGTTAAGCATGCTTTCAAGTCAGTCTTCCCAACAGCCAGAGGCTCAAGTTGACAGTTCCCTTTATAATTATTTATCATACAAAGAATTGCACAGACCCACAGCGGCAGCCCCCTTGGCGATGCTGGCCAAAATGCTAAATAGGTTGGTCTTCTGCAAGCTGTCCAAAAACATGCTACTGATTTAGACAGTCCTGCGGAACAATCAATCATGGTCTAGGCCCCGATGAAGGGCCATGGTCTGCACATGTTCATTTCATTAAGATCTTACTTAGGTCTGAGGTCTTTTCTTCTTTATGTTTTTAAACTAAGGGAATCATTTCCATGCAAAGTAAAGGGACAGGATGTAAAGGGGAAATGCCACTGCGGCTAATGTTCTGCTGATGGCCTTCACAATTCTAAGTCATCAAAAAAAAAAAAAAAAAAAAAAAAAAAAAAAAAAAAAAAA